>NC_043972.1:52138144-52248144 GCF_902148855.1 Sphaeramia orbicularis
AAGCCTGGATCGCGGAGCCTGGAGCCAAGAGCCTGGAAACTGACCCCGACCCTGAACCTGGAGCCTGGAGCCTGGAGCCTGGAGCCTGGAGCCCGGACCCTGGAGCCTTGAGCTTGGAGCCAGGAGCCTCGAGAGTGGAACTGAACCCGAGAATGGAGATTGGAGCCCGGAGCCCGGAGCCTGGAACTGACACCAAGCCCGAAGCCTGGATCCTGGATTGCGGAGCCTTGAGCCCGGAGCTTCGAGCTTGGAACTGACCCCGAATCCAGAAACTGGGGCCTGGAACCCAGAGCATAGAACTGACACTGAGCCCGGAGCCTGAAGCCTGGAGCCCGGAGAAAAGAAATGACCCTGAGAAGGAACCTGGAGCCTTGACCCGGAGTTCTGAGCATGGAGCCTGGAGCCGTGATCCTTTAGCCTGGAGCCTTGAACTTACCCCGAGCCCTTAGCATGGAGCACGGAGCCTGGAGCTTGGATCCTGGAGCCTGGAGCCTGGAGCCCAGTGCCCGGAGCCTGGAACTGACCCCGAGCCTAGAGGTTGGAGCCTGCAGCCCAGAGCATGGAACTGACCCCGAGCCCGGAGCCCTGAGCTCAGAACCAGGAGCCTGGAGCCTGCACCAGTTTCAGAGCCTGAAAGTGACCCCAAGTCCGGGACCGTGGAGACCGGAGGCTAGAAATGACCCGGTGCATTGAGCCTTGAGCCCGAACCTTGAGTGCAGAGCTTAGACGAAGGAGGCTGGAACCCAGAGCCTGGACCTGACTCCGAGCCTTGAGCACGGAGCCAGGAGTACAAAGCCTGGAACTGACCCTGACCCTGAGCATGGAGCCCGGAGCCCGGAGCCCGGAGCCCGGAGCCCGGAGCCCGGAGCCCGGAGCCCGGAGCCCGGAGCCCGGAGCCCTAAACCTGGAACCCTGGAACTGAGCCTCAGCCTGGAGCCCTAACTTTGGTCCTAGAGCCAAGAGCCTGTGGCCCGGACCCAAGAACCCGCAGCCCCGGAGCCTGGAGAGCAGAGCCTGGAGCCTGGAGCCTGGAGCTTGAGCCTGGAGCCTGAGCCTGGAGCCTGGAGCTTTGAGCCAGGAGCCTGGAGCCTTGAGCATGGAACCCGGAGCCTGGAGCTTGGAACCTGGAGACTGGAGCCTGGAGCCTGGAGCCTGGAGCCTGGAGCCTGGAGCCTGGAACTGACCCTAAGCCCCGAGCCTGGAGCAAAGAGCTTGAAGCATGGAGCCTTGGGCCTTGAGCCTGGAGCCTGGAGCCTGGAGCCCGGAGCCTAGAGCCCAGTGACTTGAGCCTAGAACTGACCCCGAGCCTTGAGCTTGGACCCTTGAGCCCGGAGCATGGAAATTACCCCCAGCCTGGAGCTTTGAGCTTGGAGCATTCAGCCTGGAGCCTGGAATGCGTAGCAACGAGCCTGGACCATGGTGCCTCTAGCCTGGAACTGACCCCGAGCCCGAATGTGGAGCCTAAAACCTTGAGACCGGAACTTTGAACTGACCCCATGCCCAGAGACTGGAGCCCAGAGCCCGGAGCCTGGAGCCTGGAGCCTGGAGCCTGGAGCCTGGAGCCTGGAGCCTGGAGCCTGGAGCCTGGAGCCCGGAGCCTGGAAGTGACCTGAGCCTGGAGCCTTGAGCCCGGACCCTGAAGCATGGAGCCCGGAGCCTGGAACTGACCCCGAACCTGGAGCCTATAGCCTGGAGCCCAGAGCTTGAAGCATGGAGCCTGGAATCTAGAGCCTGGTGACTGGAGTCATAAACTGACCCTGAGCCTTGAGCCTCGAGTCTTGAGCCTGGAGAGTGGAACTGACCCCGAGGCTGGAGCCTAGAGCCTGGAGCCTGGAGCCAGGTGCCTGGAGCCTGGAACGCAGAGCCACGAGCCTGGAGCATAGAGCCTTTAGCCTGGAACTGAGCCCGAAATGTCGAGCCTAAAACCTGGAGCCCGGAGCTAGGAACTGACCTTAAGTCCGGACCTTGGAGCATTGAGCCAAGAAATTACCCCGAGCCCAGAGCCTTGTGATCATGGAGCGTGGAGCGCGAATCCTGGAACTGACACAGAGCACAGAACCTTGAGCTCAGACCCTGGAGCCTGAAGCAGGGAGCCGTGAGCATGGAGCCATGAGCCTTGAGCCGGGAGCTTGGAGCCGGGAGCCCAAAGCCTTGTACTGACCCTGAGACCAGAGCCTGGAACCTGGAGTCTTGAGCCCGGAGCCTGGAAATGACCCCGTGCCTGGAACCTGAAGCCCGGAGCCTGGAACTGACCACGAGCACGGAACCTTGAGCCGGAAGCCTGGACACTGGAACTGACCCAAAGCCTGGAGCCTGGGGCCTGGAGCTCGGAGCTCAGAGCATTAAACCGTGAGCCTGGAGCCTGGAGCCTGGAGCCCGGAGCCTGGAACTGACCACGAGTCCGGAGACTTGAGCCTAGATTCTGGAGCCCGGAGCATGGAAATGACCCCGTGCCTGGAGCCTGAAGCCCGGAGCCTGGAACTGACCACGAGCACGGAACCTTGAGCCGGAAGCCTGGACACTGGAACTGACCCAAAGCCTGGAGCCTGGGGCCTGGAGCTTGGAGCTCAGAGCATTAAACCACGAGCTTGAAGCCTGGAGCCTGAAGCCTGGAGCCTGGAGCCTGGAGCCTGGAGCCTGGAGCCTGGAGCCTGGAGCCTGGAGCCTGGAGCCTGGAGCCTGGAGCGTAGAGTCTAGAGACCAAAGCTTAAAGACTGGAGCACGGAACCCAGATGCAGTGTGCAGCGTTTTTGGAGGAAAGAAGGAAAGAGAGAGAAAGAAAGACAGAATCAGGACCATGGACAGAGTTCTGCCACTAGAGTGTGGCTGCAATGTGAGGCAGTTTTCCATCTCCGGCGGTTTGAGAAATGCCAGTGTGAAGCTTTACGTTCTGCTTGAGACAAAACATCCTTGTCTCAAAGTGACCGAATCAGCTTCTACTTGCGTGAAACGCTCAAAAATGACATTTAAACCAATATAGTCAGAAAAGCATGAAAACACTAAGAAACAAGTCAAAATAAGTGTTTTATTGCTTGGTTGTCCAAGTCGTCTCAGCTCTTGAAAAACGTCCTTGTCTCAAAGTGACAAAAAAGCTTCTTATCGCGTGAAACGTTCAAAAATGACATTTTGTTCTCTTCTACTCAGAAAAGTAGAAAAACGCAAAAAAAAAAAAAAAAAAAAACAAGCCGGAAATGTGTGGTTTATGGCTGTTTTGTTCGAGTAATGACGTTTTGCTTTACAAAAAAACCATCCTTGAACCTTTTTGATGAAAAACCATCAAAGTGACAAAAACTGCTTCTTATCGTCTGAAACGCTCAAAATGACATTTTTGCCTCTTCTGCTTAGAAAAGCGTGAAAACACTTAAAACAAGTCAGACATTAGTGTTTTATGGCTGTTTTGTCAAAGTCTTATCAGTTCATGAAGTTTTGCTTGAGAAACAACATCCTTGTCTCAACGTGACAAAAACAGCTCCTTTTCGTCTAAAGGATCAAAAATGACATTTTTACCTCTTCTACTCAGAAAAGCATGAAAACACTAAAACAAAGTCAGAAATAAGTGTTTTATGGCTGTTTCTAAAAAGTCTTCTCAAATCATGAAGTTCTGCTTGAAAAAAGACATCTTTGTCTCAAAGTGACCAAAACAGTTTCTTATCGCCTGAAACGCTCAAAATGACATTTTTTCCTGTTCTACTCAGAAAAGCAGGAAAACACTTAAAACAAGCCAGAAATAATTAGTTTATGGCTGTTTTGTATAAGTCTGATCAGATCATGAAGTTCTGCTTTAGAAAAAAACATCCTAGTCTCAATGTGACCAAAACAGCTTCTTTTCGCGTGAAACGCTCAAAAATGACATTATTGCCTGTTCTACTCAGAAAAGCATGAAAACACTTAAAACAAGTCAGAAATAATTGGTTAATGGCTGTTTTGTATAAGTGTGATCAGATCATGTAGTTCTGCTTGAGAAAAAAAAAAATCCTATTCTCAATGTGACCAAAAAAGCTTCTGTTCACGTGAAACGCTCAAAAATGACATTTTTCCTTCTCTACTCAGAAAAGCAGGAAACAATTTAAAACAAGTAAGAAATAATATGTTTATGGCTGTTTTGTATCAGTCTTATCAGGTCATGAAGTTCTCCTTGAGAAAAAAAAACTTTCTCTCAATGTGTCCAAAACGGGTTCTTTTTGCGTGAAACGCTCAAAATGACATTTTTGCCTGCGGTACTCAGAAAAGTAGTGAAGCAAGTCAGAAATAAGTGTGTAGTGGCTGTTTTGTTCAAATCTTATCAGGGCATGAAGTTCTACTTTAGACAAGTCTCAATTTGACCAAAACAGCTTCTTTTCGCGTGAAACGCTTAAAAAGGAAATTTTTTCCTTTTCTACTCAGAAAAGCAGAAAAACACTTAAAACAAGACAGAAATAAATGGTTTATTGCTGTTTTGTATAAGTCTGATCAGATCATGAAGTTCTACTCCAGAAAAAACCATCCTAGTCTCAAAGTGACCAAAACAGCTTCTTTTCGCGTGAAACGCTCAAAAATGACATTTTTGCCTGCTCTACTCAGAAAAGTAGGGAAACACTTAAAAACAAGTCAGAAATAAGTGTTTTATGGTTTTTTTTTGTTAAAATCTTATCAGGTCATGAAGTTCTGTTTGAGAAAAAAAAAACTTTGTCTCAATGTGACCAAAACGGCTACTTTTCGCGTGAAATGCCCAAAAATGAATTTTTTTTCCTGCTCTACAAAGAAAAGCAGGAAAACACTTAAAACAAAGACATTTCATGAAATAATCTTTTTTGAAATAGCTTTATGGCTGTTTTTTATGAGTCTTATTAGATCATGAAGTTCTTCTTGAGAAAAAAAACATCCTAGTCCCACAGTGACCAAAAAAGCTTCATTTCGTGTGAAACATAAAAAAAATTTAAATCTGAGTCAATTTCATCTCAGTCGTCTTTCAAATTTATTCATTTTTCCCAATGGTTATCCAAAGGGCGCAGGTCTACCGGGGATTTCACCCATTCGGTTTGACAGCGAGCAGTGCTGAAAGTGTGTGGTCCATGGCTTCACCGAGAGGTCTGGGCATTGGGGTGAGCCTTGAGCCCAGAGTCTAGAACCCGAAGCCTGAAGCCTGTAGCCCGTAGCCCGGAGCAAGGAGCCCGGAGCCTTTATTGAAAACGAGCCCGGAGCCTGGAGCCTGGAGCCTGGAACTGACCCCGAAACTGGAGCCTGGAGCCCAGAGGATGGAGCATGGAGCCATGAGCATGAAACTTTTTGCCAGGAGACCGGAGCCTGGAGCCCGGAGCCCGGAGCCCGGAGCCCGGAGCCCGGAGCCCGGAGCCCGGAGCCCGGAGCCTCAGCCTTGAGCCCGGAGCCTCGAGCTCAGAACCTCAAGCCTGGAACTGAACCCTACACTGGAGCCTTGGAGACTGGAGTGCAGAACTGACCCCGAGGAAGGAGCCTAGATCCTTGATCGCGGAGCCTGGACCCTGGAACTGATCAAGAGCCTGGAGCCTTGAGCGCAGAGCCTAGAGCAAGGACCCTGGAGCCAGGAGCCCAGAACATGGAGCCATGAGCATGGAGTTCTGATCCTGGAGCCTGGAATTGACCCCGAGTCCAGAGCCTGGACCATGGAGTATGGAGCCTGGAGAGTGGAAATGACCCCGTGACTAAAGCCATGAGCCTGGAGCCCGTAGCCAAAGCCTGGAGCCTGGAGCTTGGACCCTGGAGGCTGGAACGGACCCCGATCCATGAGTTTGGAACCTATAGCCTGGAACATGAAGCCTGGAAATGACCAAGAGCCTGGAACCTGGAGCATGGAACCTGGAGGCTGGAGCTTGGAGCCTTGAGCCTGGAGCCAAAAGCTAAAAGACCCGGAGCCCAGATCCTCGAACTGACCCCGTGTCTTGAGCCATGAGCTCAAGGCACAAGCCTGGAAATGACCAAGAGCCTTTAGCCTGAAGCCTGGAGCTTGGAGCCCGGAGCCCGGAGCCTGGAGGCAGGAACTGACCAAGAACCAAGAACCTGGAGACTTTAGCCCATAGCCTAGAACTGATCAAGATCCCGGAGCCTTGAGCGCGGAGCCTGGAGCCTGGAGCCTGGAGAATGGAGACTGATGCCTGGAGCGTGAAAGAAGACCCCAAGCCCAAAGCCTGGAGCCCGGAGCCTTGAACCTGGAGCCTGGAACTGAACCCAAGACTGGAGCCTGGAGCCCGGAGCCTGGAACTGACCAAAAAGCCCGGAGCCTGGATCCTGGATCGTGGAGCCTGGAGCCCAGAGCTTGAAGCCTGGAACTGACCCCGAACCCAAAACATGGAGCCTGGAGTCCGGAGCCTGGAATTGATCCTGAGCCCGGAGCCCGGAGCCCGGAGCCCGGAGCGCAGAGCCAGGAGCTTGGAGCCAGGAGCCAGGAGCTTGGAGCCTGGAGCCTGAAACCTGGAAGAAGACCCCGAGCCTAAAGCCCTGAGCCTGGATCTTGGAAATAACCCCATGCCCGAAGCCTGGAGCCAAGGGCGTGGATCCCGGAGCCTACGACTTACCCAGAGCCCGAAGCCTGGAGCCTGAAGCTGACCACAAGCCTGAAATGTGGAGCCTAAAACCTGGATCCCGGAGCCTGGAACATACTCCGAGCCAAGATGAAGGAGCACAGAGCCTTGGGCATTGAGCCCAGAGCCTGGAAACTGGAGCCCGAAGCCCGGAGCCTGAAACTGACCCTGAGTCTGGAGCCATGAGCCTGGAGCCTTGAGCCTTGAGCCTGGAGCTTTGATCCCGTCGCATGGAACTGAGCCCGAAAACGTAACCTTGAACCTGGAGACTGGAACTGACCCTGATCCTTGAGCATGGAGCTCAGAGAATAGAGCCGTGAGACTGGAGCCTGGAGTCCAGAGCGTGAAACAGATCCCGAGTCCAGAGCCTGCAGCCCTGAGCCCGGAACCATGGAACTGACTCCGAATCTGCAGGACTGAGCGCAGAGTCTTGAACCTGGAGCCAAGAGCCTTGTGTACATAGCTGTGAGCCTGGATCCTGGAGCCCGGAGCCTGGAACTGATCCCGAGCCTGGAGCCTGAAGCCTAGAGCCCGGAGACCACGTCCTGGAACTGACACTGAGCCTGGAGCCTGGATCCCTGACCCTTAAGCCTGGAGCCTGTAACTGACCAAGAGCCATGAGCCTGGAGTCTGGAGCGTGGAGTCTGGAGTCTGGCTCCAGCCTTGAGCATGGAGCCTAGAATCTGGTGCCTGGAGCTTGGAACCCTCCCCGAGCCTTGAGCATGGAGCCTTGAGCCCAATGCCTGTAGCCTGGAAATGACCCCGAGCCTTGAGCCAGGAGCCTTGAGTCCGGAGCATGGAACTCACTAAGAGCCTTTAGCCTGGAGCCCGGAGGCTTTAGCCTTTAGCTTGGAGCCCAGATCCAGGAGCCTGGAGCCTGGAACACACAATGAGCCTGGAGCCTGAAGGATGGTTTCCAGAGCCTGGAAATGACCCTGACTAAAGACCCTGGAGAACTGACCCGGAGTTTGGAGCAAGGAGCCTGGAGCCTGGAGCATGAAGCCTGGAGCCTGGAGCCTGGAGCCTGGAGCCTTGAGCCTGGAGCCCAGTGCCCAGAGACTGGAACTGACCCCAAGCCTAAAGGCTAAATCCTTGAGCCCGGAGCCCGGAGCCCGGAGCATGGAACTAAGCCCTAGCCTTGAGCCAAGACCCTGGAGCTTACCCCGAGCCAGGAGCCTGGGGCCAGGAGCACGGGGCCTGGAACTTACCCTGAACCAGGAACCTTGAGGCTGGAGCCCGTAGCCTGGACTGAACCCAAGCTTTTAGCCTGGAGACCAGAGCCTGGAGTGCGGAGCCTTGAGCCTGGAAACTGGAGCCTGGGGCCCAGAGCCTGGAGCACAGAAACGGGAGACTTGAACTGACCGCAAGCTCAGAGCCTCGAGCAAAGAGCCTGAAACCTTGAGCCTGGAACTGGCCCCAGTCCTGGAGCCTGGAGCTCTAAGCCCGGAGCCTGGAGCCTTGAGCCCGGACCCTGGAGCTTACCCCGAGCAAGGAGCCTGGATCCTGGAAAGCGGAGCCTGGGACTAGGAGCACGGGGCCTGGAACTGACCCCGAGCCTTGAGCCTTGAGCCTCTAACCTTGAGCCTGGAGCCTAGAGCCCAATGCCTTGAGCCTGGAACTGACCCCCAGCCTTGAACCAGGAGCCTTGAGTGAGCCCGGAGCCTGGAAATGATCGTGACTCAGGACCCTGGAGAATTGACCCGGAGTTTGGAGCAAGGAGCCTGGAGCCTGGAGCAAGAAGCCTGGAGACAAGAGCCTGGAGCCTGGAGCCTGGAGCCCGGAGACCAGAGACTTGAACTGACCGCGAGCTCGGAGCCCGGAGCCCGGAGCCCGGAGCCCGGAGCCCGGAGCCGGGAGCCGGGAGCCCGGAGCCCGGAGCATGGAGCCTGGAGCCTGGAATCTGGAACCTGCAGCCCGGTGCCCGGAGCCTGGAACTGACCCCAAACCCGGATCCTGGAGCCTTGAGTGCGGAGTCTGGAGCCTGGAGCCTGGAGCCTGGAGCTTGGAGCCTGGAAATGACCCCGAACCCGGAGCCTGGAGCCTTGAGCGCGGAGTCTGGAACTGACCACGAGCCTGGAGCCTGGAGCCTGGAGCCTGGAGCCTGGAGCCTGCAGCCTAGAACCTTGAGCCTGGAGCCTTTAGCCTGGAGCTCGTAGCCTGGAAAAGACCCTGATACCAGATTCTGGAGCCCGGAGCCTGCAGCGCAGAGCCTTGAGCCCGGAGCCTGCAACTGACCCTGAGCCTGAAGCCTGGAGCCTGGAGCCTAGATCCTGGAGCCTGGGGAGCCTGGAACTCAGCCTGAGCCCGGAGCCCTAACCCTGATCCTGGCCTCACCCCTAACCCTAACGCTGGAACTGAGCCCAAGCTCGGAGCCCTAACCCTGGCCCTGGAACTGAGCCCTTATCCTAACCCTGGATCTGAGCCCAAGCCTGGAACCCTTACCCTGGCTCTGGAACTGAGCCCGAGCCCAGAGCCCTAACCCTGGCCTCAGCCCTAACCCTAACCCTGAAACTTAGCCCAAGCCCGGACCCTAACCCTGGCCCTTCAACTGAGCCCAAGCCCAGAGCCTTAACCATTGCCCTGGCGTCAGCCCTAACCCTGGCCCTGGAACTGAGCCCGAGCCTGGAGCCCCAACACTGGCCCTGGCCTCAGCCCTAACCCTAACCCTGGAACAGAGCCCGGGCACGGAGCCCTAACCCTGGCCCTGGCCTCAGCCCTCTAACCCTAACCGAGCCAGAGGACCAGATTTTAAGCCCCAGTGTGCAGCTTAAAGGTGGCTGATGAAGAAAGGGGGAGAGAAGGGAGAAAAAAAGTGTCAGACAGCAAGTAGGCAAAATAGCCAGTACATTTTATTGATAGACCACTTTTCACAGACAGATTCACAAAGTTCTTAAAGTGCAAAGCATAAATAAACAGTACAAATAAAATACAATTCAAATACCATTAAAACACAATAAAATACAATTACAATTCATTTAAAATACGATCAATACAGCAAGTGCAATCAGTTTGTAGAAGCCTGAATCACACTGAAGACAGGAAAGGAGGGCCAGAGTTCAGCCCCCAGTGTGTGGCTGCAATGTGGAGCAGCATTCCGTCTCCACGGGGTGGTTTGAAAAATGCCAGAACTCAGTGTGCAGCTTTAAGGTGGCTGGAGGAAAGACTGGGAGAGAGACAGAAAAAAAGAGTCAGACCAAGGCAAGGAGGAACAGAGTTCTGAAAAATGGCCACAGACGGTTTGAGTTTTACCATTATCAAGCTCCACGTGAGAAAAGCACCGGAGGTTAAAAGGGGTTGGGCTTACAGGGGTTCTGTCTGGAAAAAAATAACAAAGTCCCACATACGGTTTGAGTTTTACCGTTATCCAGCTCCAGATGAGAAAAGCACCGGGGTTTAAAAAAGGGGTTAGGCTAACTGGTCTTCTGTCTTTGAAAAAATAACAAAGTCCCACACAGGCTGGAAAAAAGACAGAGTCCACACCGTCCGCCGGCCGTCTCGGTCCAATCCTGACAAGGGTCAGTGCGACATTTCCCAGTGTTCCTCCTCGTCCATGCACGCCAGTGTGCAGCTTTAAGGGGGTTGGAGGAAAGAGGGAGAGAGAGAGAGAGAGAGAGAAAGAAAGACAAAGAATCAGGACCATGGACAGAGTTCTTCCACTAGAGTGTGGCAGCAATGTGAGGCAGCATTCCATCTCCATGGGGCCGTTTGAAAAATGCCAAAACTCAGTGTGCAGCTTTAAGGATGCTGGAGAGAAAAGAGGGAGAGAGAGACAGAAAAAAAAGTCAGACCAGGCCAGGAGGAGCAGAGGTCTACCCCCTGGGTTTTGTTCAGTGTGGGGAAGCATTCCGTCTCCACTGGGGTAGTTTGAAAAATGCCAGAAATCAGTGGTGCAGCTTTAAGGATGCTGGAGGGAAAAGAGGGGGAGTGAGACAGAAAAAAAGAAAAGAGTCAGACCAGGCCAGGAGGTTAGGTTTCCAGCTCCAGATGAGGAAAAGCACCGGAGGTTTAAAAAAAAGGGGTTAGGCCAACCGGGGTTCTGTTTTTGAAAAAAATAACAAAGTCCCACACAGGCTGGAAAAATTGAAAGGTCCCACTGCTTCTCTTGAAGTGAAACGCTCAAAAATGACATTTTTACCGGCTCTACTCAGAAAAGCAGAAAAATATTAAAAACAAGTCAGAAATAAGTGGTTTATGGCTGTTTTGTAAAAGTCGTATCATGAAGTTCTGCTTGAGAAACAATATCCTTGTCTCAAAGCGTTAATTTTCATGTGAAAAGCTCAAAAATGACATTTTTTCCCTCTCTGCTCAGAAAAGCAAGAAAAAAAAAACTAAAAACAAGACAGAAATAAGTGGTTCATGGCTGTTTTGTCAAAGTCTTATCAAGTCATTAAAGTTCCGCTTGAGAAAAAACATCCTTGTCTCAAAGTGACTAAAACAGCTTCTTATCGTGTAAAACGCTCAAAAATGACATTTTTTCCAATATAGTCAGAAAAGTAAGAAAACACAAAAAACAAATAAGAAATTAAAGCTGCAAGCAGCATTGGGCGGGACCTCGCACCGGGCAATCCGCCTCCCGCGCGATCCGCCTCCCACAAGATCCACCTCCCACGCGATCCGCCTCCTGTGACCATCGACACCTCAGCTCCACTCACACCTCTCTGTCCCGATACCAGTTCCCACGCTTTAGTGTCCGTCCTCCTTACACCTCTACAGAACACCAGCGACCATCTGCTGAAACCATCATTACCTTTAAATGAGACTTTTATTTTGGAAACCCAACTGTGTGTATGTGCATTTGTTTTGTATGTGAGAGAAAGAATCAGTTTGTGAGCGTTGTGCTGAGTCCCGTGAACGTGTAGATATGTCACATGTTGGGAAAAACTCCAAAGTGAAAAATGAGTTCCAAACATTGCAACTTTGCGGGCTTCTAAAAAAAAAACAGACAGTTATGGAAAAAGTACGAAGTAACTTTTTTGAGGAGGGTTCACTCTATCTTTTGGTGCTATTTAGAAGTCAATATGACAAACGGTGTCATCGGAGTTAGTTTTAAAAATTTTATTTTTAAAGGCATATTGCGAACTTCCTGTTAGAGATAGCTCATAGGTGTCAGCACGTGATTTGTTGGGCTCGATTAAACGAAGGTTTTGGCATTGGATTCGTGTGTCTATGACATTCCTACTGGAAGTTAGCAATTTGAGCATTTTATTTTGAAAGGCAATTTCTGAACTTCCTGTTGGAGTTAGGTCATGAGTACCCGCACGTGATGTGTCGGGCTCGATGAGATGAAAATTTTGGCATTGGTTTCATGTTTCTACGACATTCGTAGTGGCCGCTAGGGCCGTTTTTGTGTTTCTAGGGGGCGCTAGAGAGCTCATTTTGGCACCTATGGGGTTAATTTTTACATTTTATCAAATTTTTCGCCAGACCTGACATGTGTGCCAAATTTGGTGAGGTTTTGAGCATGTTTAGGGGGTCAAAATCCAGGTCAAAGTGGTGTCTGAATAATAATATAACGAACGAAAAACAATAGGGCCTTGCTTGCAGGCAAGGCCTCTCACTGTGTGAGAGGGCCTTACCTTTGGGCTCGGCCCCTAATAAGTGGTTCATGGCTGTTTTGTCAAAGTCTTGTCAGATCATGAAGTGACAAAAGTGACAAAAACAGCTTCTCATCGTGTGAAACGCTCAAAAATGACATTCTTGCCTGCTCTACTCAGAAAAGAAGGAAAACACTAAAAACAAGTAAGAAATTAAAGCTGCAAGCAGCATTGGGTGGGACCTCGCACCAGGCGATCCGCCTCCCGTGCCTTCCGCCTCCCCCGCGATCCACGTCCCGTGACCGTCCACACCTCAGCTCCACTCACACCTCTCCGTCCCCATACCAGTTCCCACCCTTTAGTGTCTGTCCTCCTTACATCTGTACAGAACACCAGCGACCCTCTGCTTAAACCACCATCACCTTTAAAATGAGACTTTTATTTTGGAAACCCAACTGTGTGTATGTGCATTTGTTTTGTTTGTGAGAGAAAGAATCAGTTTGAAAAATGAATTGAAATTGTATGAATAATTGTGCATAAAAGTGATGATTTACCACATTTAAGGCTTTTATTTTGGAAAAACCCTATTGTGTGAGCATGTGTGTCTGTGAGAAAGAGTACTTTTGAATGAAGAAACATTGTACAAACAGTTGAGCATTTGGTCATAAAAATGAAAAGAAGTTATGTAATAGACGTTTTGTATTATTCTTAACTGGGGTTTTATTTTGAAAAAATGTACTCCGTGTACTTTTGAATGTGTGCAAAATTTCCAATATCCACAATACAATGCAGCAAAACCTGTTTTAAAATTTAAAAAAAAAAAAAAAAAAAAAAGTCTTGTATTGCCTAGGACTTGAACTAGGGTCCTCTTGTGCAAAGGACAACTGCATGATCCACTGCACTATAGACAGACACTTGTAAGTATGCACCAGGAAGACTTTTATAGGGATTTTGTCATTGTGAAAAGTGAAACTAAACACACTCTTCAAAAAATCGCCATAACTCCATAACCGTAGGTCGTATCTGAAAAATTCTTTCACTTTTGGATTCTGCAGACTTGTGGGAATTTAATGAGGTATAACTTTTGTGTCATAAGTCTGAAATGAATAAGCAGTAATTGCAGAAACGTAGAGTAACTTTCAAAGGCAGATTGCCAACTTCCTGTTGGAGTTAGCTCATGAGTGTCAGGGTATGATTTGTCGGCTCAATCAGACCAACATTTTGGCATTTGTTTCATGTTTGTGTGACATTCCTACTGGCCGCTAGGGCACATTTTGTGTGTTTTTTAGTACATAGGTGGCGCTACAGAGTCCATTTTGGCACCCAAGGGGTTAATTTTGATATTGAATCAAAGTGTTCACCAGCCATGACATACATGGCAAATTTGGTGAGTTTTGGAGCATGTTAAGGGGGTCAAATGGCAGTCTAAAGTGGAAAAAGTATGAAAATAAACAAATTGTTTTAAATCAATAACCGTAAATCCTATCTCAAAAAGTCTTGCATGTGAGAGTTGTGCTGAGTCCTGTGAATGCGTAGATATGTCACATGTGGGGAAAAACTCCAAAGTGAAAAATGAGTTCCAAACATCGCAACTTTGCGGGCTTCTAAAAAAAAACAAAGACAGTTATGGAAAAAGTGCGAAGTAAGTTTTTTGAGGAGGGTTCACGCTGTCTTTTGGTGCTATTTAGAAGTCAATATGACAAACGGTGTAATCGTAGTTAGTTTTAAAAAATTTATTTTGAAAGGCATATTGGGAACTTCCTGTTGGAGCAAGCTCATAGGTGTCAGCGTGTGATTTGTTGGGCTCGATTGAACAAACGTTGTGGCATTGGTTTCGTGTGTGTACGACATTCCTACTGGAAGTTTGCAATTTGAGCATTTTAGTTTGAAAGGCAAATTCTGAACTTCCTGTTGGAGTTAGGTCATGAGTGTCAGCACGTGATTTGTCGGGCTCGATGAGCCGAAAATTTTGGCGTTGGTTTCATGTTTCTACGACATTCCTAGTGGCTGATAGGGCTGTTTTTGTGTATGTAGGGGGCGCTAGAGAGCTCATTTTGGCACCTATGGGGTTAATTTTTTCATTTTATCAAATTTTTTGCCAGACCTGACATGTGTGCCAAATTTGGTGAGTTTTTGAGCATGTTTAGGGGGTCAAAATCCAGTCCAAAGTGGCGGTCGGGAAAAAATAATATAAAAACGAACGAAAAACAACAGGGCCTTGCTTGCAGGCAAGGCCTCTCACTGTGTGAGAGGGCCTTACCTTTCGGCTCGGTCCCTAATAATAACGAGAGTCTACAGGTACCGCATCCTTCTCTCTTATATACACAGTTCAAACATGCACCTCTGAGCCAATCAGGACACAGGGGCTGTGCCATTTAACCAAATAAGGCGGAGCTGTGCTGCTGCGTTGCTGTGGAAAGGAGAAAGCTCGCGCGCAGAGCAGAGCAGAGGAGAGACGGTGTCAGAATCAACTTGTGAAAAACTGCTATTAATCAATAACCATAAATACTGTGTTAAAAATTCTTAGACAGGAGGTGTGTGGGAAGTGTAGTGTCATGTGTTGTGTATATAATATGTTGAAAAAAAAAACAAAAAAAAAACCCCAAAACGTCTGAAACTGGTAAGCAGGGATCAAAATCAGCCTGCACCGGGAATTGAACTTAAAAGATTTTGCATACAAGTCTCAGTCCACTACACTATTCCTACACATACTGAACATCTGGGCAAAAAACAGTTTTATAGGAAATTTTCTCCTTTCTCTGGGTTGTTTTCTTCCATCAGCAGTGTTAAAATACATAGAAACGCAAATTGCCAACAGTGGAGCGTGTGGTCATAAAAATGTAGAGAAGTTAATTAATACTCATTTAGTATTTTTAATAAGGCTTTGTTTGAAAAACCACAGCGTGTGTACTCTGTAATGTGTGTAAACTGTGAAATACTCACAATGCCATGCAACAAAACCTGTTAAAAAATGTGCAGGGGAGAAGGGAAAAAAAAAGTACCTGCATAATTTTTCATGTAGAGACATTGTACAAACAGTTGAGCGTTTGGTCAGAAAAATAAAAAGCACTTATTTAATAGACATTATTTATTATTTTTTAATAGGCTTTTATTTAGAAAAAAAAAAACATACTGTGTGTACTTTTTCCTCTGTCTGCAAATTGTCACATACCCACAATAAAATGCAATAAACTGCTATTTATGAATATAAAAGAAGAAAATAAACAAGCAGCATTGGGCGGGACCTTGCACCAGGCGTTCCGCGTCCCGTGACTATCAACACCTCAGCTCCACTCACACCTCTCCGTCCCCATACCAGTTCCCACCCTTTAGTGTCTGTCCTCCTTACATCTGTACAGAACACCAGCGACCCTCTGCTTAAACCACCATCACCTTTAAATGAGACTTTTATTTTGGAAACTCTACTGTGTGTATGTGCATTTGTTTTGTATGTGAGAGAAAGAATCGGTTTGAAAAACGAATTGAAATTGTATGAATAATTGAGCATGAAAGTGATGATTTATCACATTTAAGGCTATTATTTTGGAAAAACCCTATTGTGTGAGCATGTGTGTCTGTGAGAAAGAGTACTTTTGAATGAAGAAACATTGTACAAACAGTTGAGCGTTTTGTCATAAAAATGAAAAGAAGTTATGTAATAGACATTATGTATTATTTCTGATAAGGGTTTTATTTTGAAAAAATGTACTCCATGTAGTTTGTAATGTGTGAAAAATTTCCAGTATCAACAATACAATGCAGCAAAATGTGTTTTAAAATGTGAGGGGGGAAAGAAGAGGGGGAAAAAAAAAAAAAAAAAAATCCTTGGTCCACCTGGGATTTAAACCAGGGTCCTTTAGCTCTATAGGCAGCAAGTGTAACCACTGCACTATACATAGACACTGTTAAACCTGCACCAGTAAGACTTTCATAGGGATTTTGTTATTGTGAAAAGTGAAACTAAACATAGTCTTCAAAAAATCGTGATTATTCCATAACCATAGGTCGTATCTGAAAAATTCTTTCACTTTTGGATTCTGCAGACTTGTGGGAATTTAATGAGGTATAACTTTTATGTCAAAAGCCTGACATGAATAAGCAGTAATTGCAGAAACATAGAGTAACTTTCAAAGGCAGACTGCCAACTTCCTGTTGGAGTTAGCTCATGAGTGTCAGTGTATGATTTGTCAGCTCAATCAGACCAACATTTTGGCATTTGTTTCATGTTTCTGTGACATTCCTACTGGCCGCTAGGGCACATTTTGTGTGTTTTTTAGTACATAGGTGGCGCTACAGAGTCCACTTTGGCACCCAAGGGGTTAATTTTGATATTGAATGAGAGTGTTCACCAGCCATGACATGCATGGCAAATTTGGTGAGTTTTGGAGCATGTTAAAGGGGTCAAATGGCAGTCTAAAGTGGAAAAAGTATGAAAATAAACAAATCGTCATAAATCAATAACCGTACATCGTATCTCAAAATTTTTTCATGTGAGAGTTGTGCTGAGTCCCGTGAACGTGTAGATATGTCACATGTGGGGAAAAACTCCAAAGTGAAAAATGAGTTCCAAACATTGCAACTTTGCGGGCTTCTAAAAAAAAACTAAGACAGTTATGGAAAAGGTGTGAAATTGTTTTATTAAGGAGGTTTCACTGTATCTTTTGGCACTATTTAGAAGTCAATATGACAAACGATGTAACCGGAGTTAGTTTTGAAAATTTTATTTTGAAAGGCATATTGCAAACTTCCTGTTGGCGATACCTCATAGGTGTCAGCGCATGATTCTTTGGGCTCGATTGAACGAAGGTTTTGGCGCTGGTTTCGTGTGTCTACGACATTCCTACTGGAAGTTTGCAATTTGAGCATTTTATTTTGAAAGGCAAATTCTGAACTTCCTGTTGGAGTTAGGTCATGAGTGTCAGCGCGTGATTTGTCGTGCTCGATGAGATGAAAATTTTGGCATTGGTTTCATGTTTCTACAACATTCCTACTGGCCGCTAGGGCTGTTTTTGTGTTTCTAGGGGGCGCTAGAGAGCTCATTTTGGTACCTATGGGGTTAATTTTTACATTTTATCAAATTTTTTGCCAGGCCTGACGTGTGTGCCAAATTTGGTGAGTTTTTGAGCATGTTTAGGGGGTCAAAATCCAGGTCAAAGTGGTGTGTGAATAATAATATAAAAACGAATGAATAACAATAGTGCCTTGCTTGCAGGCAAGGCCTCTCACTGTGTGAGAGGGCCTTACCTTTCAGCTCGGTCCCTAAAAAAAAACTTGAATTGCTTGGGATTTGAACTAGGGTCCTCTTGTTCAAAAGGCAGCAACATGAACCTCTGCACTGTGGACTGACACTTAAAATCATGCACCAGGAAGAGTTTTATAGGGATTTTGTCATTGTGAAAAGTGAAACTAAACATAGTCTTGAAAAAAATCACCATTATTCCATAACCGTAGGTCGTATCTGAAAAATTCTTTCACTTGTGGATTCTGCAGACTTGTGGGAATTTAATGAGGTATAACTTTTGTGTCATAAGTCTGAAATGAATAAGCAGTAATTGCAGAAACGTAGAGTAACTTTCAAAGGCAGATTGCCAACTTCCTGTTGGAGTTAGCTCATGAGTGTCAGGGTATGATTTGTCGGCTCAATCAGACCAACATTTTGGCATTTGTTTCATGTTTGTGTGACATTCCTACTGGCCGCTAGGGCTGTTTTTGTGTTTCTAGGGGGCGCTAGAGAGCTCATTTTGGTACCTATGGGGTTAATTTTTACATTTTATCAAATTTTTTGCCAGGCCTGACGTGTGTGCCAAATTTGGTGAGTTTTTGAGCATGTTTAGGGGGTCAAAATCCAGGTCAAAGTGGTGTGTGAATAATAATATAAAAACGAATGAATAACAATAGTGCCTTGCTTGCAGGCAAGGCCTCTCACTGTGTGAGAGGGCCTTACCTTTCAGCTCGGTCCCTAAAAAAAAACTTGAATTGCTTGGGATTTGAACTAGGGTCCTCTTGTTCAAAAGGCAGCAACATGAACCTCTGCACTATGGACTGACACTTAAAATCATGCACCAGGAAGAGTTTTATAGGGATTTTGTCATTGTGAAAAGTGAAACTAAACATAGTCTTGAAAAAAATCACCATTATTCCATAACCGTAGGTCGTATCTGAAAAATTCTTTCACTTGTGGATTCTGCAGACTTGTGGGAATTTAATGAGGTATAACTTTTGTGTCATAAGTCTGAAATGAATAAGCAGCAATTGCAGAAACGTAGAGTAACTTTCAAAGGCAGATTGCCAACTTCCTGTTGGAGTTAGCTCATGAGTGTCAGGGTATGATTTGTCGGCTCAATCAGACCAACATTTTGGCATTTGTTTCATGTTTGTGTGACATTCCTACTGGCCGCTAGGGCACATTTTGTGTGTTTTTTAGTACAAAGGTGGTGCTACACAGTCCATTTTGGAACCCAAGGGGTTAATTTTGATATTGAATCAAAGTGTTCACCAGCCATGACATACATGGCAAATTTGGTGAGTTTTGGAGCATGTTAAGGGGGTCAAATTGCTGTCTAAAGTAGAAAAAGCATGAAAATAAACAAATTGTTATAAATCAATAACCGAACATCGTATCTCAAAATTTTTTGCATGTGAGCATTGTGCTGAGTCCCATGAATGTGTAGATGTGCCACATGTGGGGAAAAACTCCAAAGTGAAAAATGAGTTCCAAACATTGCAACTTTGCGGGCTTCTAAAAAAAAAACAAAGACAGTTATGGAAAAAGTACGAAGTATCTTTTTTGAGGAGGGTTCACTCTATCTTTTGGTGCTATTTAGAAGTCAATATGACAAACGGTGTCATCGGAGTTAGTTTTGAAAATTTTATATTGAAAGGCATATTGCAAACTTCCTGTTGGAGATAGCTCATAGGTGTCAGTGCATGATTTGTTGGGCTCGATTGAATGAACATTTTGGCATTGGTTTCGTGTCTCCACGACATTCCTACTAGAAGTTTACAATTTGAGCATTTTAGTTTGAAAGGCAAATTCTGAACTTCCTGTTGGAGTTAGGTCATGAGTGTCAGCGCGTGATTTGTCGGGCTCGATGAGACGAAAATTTTGGCATTGGTTTCATGTTTCTACGACATTCGTAGTGGCTGATAGGGCCGTTTTTGTGTATGTAGGGGGCGCTAGAGAGCTCATTTTGGCACCTATGGGGTTAATTTTTACATTTTATCAAATTTTTTGCCAGGCTTGACATGTGTGCCAAATTTGGTGAGTTTTTGAGCATGTTTAAGGGGGTCAAAATCCAGTCTAAAGTGGCGGTCGGGAAAAAAATAATATAAAAACGAACGAATAACAATAGGGCCTTGCTTGCAGGCAAGGCCTCTCACTGTGTGAGAGGGCCTTACCCTTTGGCTCGGTCCCTAATAAGTGGTTTATGACTGTTTTTTTTAAAGTCTTATCAGGTCATGAAGTTCTGCTTGAGAAAAAAATATCCTTGTCTCAAAGTGACAAAAACAGCTTCTTATCATGTGAAACCCTCAAAAATGACATTTTTGCCTCTTCTACTCAGAAAAGTAGGAAAACACTAAAAATGAGTCAGAAATAAGTGTTTTATGGCTGTTTTGTTAAAGTCTTATCAAGTCATTGAGTTCTGCTTGAGAAAAAACATCCTTGTCTCAAAGTGACTAAAACAGCTTCTTATCGTGTAAAACGCTCAAAAATGACATTTTTACCAATATAGTCAGAAAAGTAAGAAAACACAAAAAACAAGTAAGAAATAAATGGTTCATGGCTGTTTTGTCAAACGCTCAAAAATGACATTTTTGCCTGCTCTACTCAGAAAAGCAGGAAAACACTAAAAACAAGTCAGAAATAAGTGGTTTATGGCTGTGTTTGTCAAAGTCTTATCAGGTCATGAAGAAAAAACATCCTTGTCTCAAAGTGACAAAAACAGCTTCTTATCGTTGGGGGGTGGGGCTTAATATCAAATACCACATTAGCCCCGATTTTCTAATGCTACAAGATGTTCTAAGCACTCCTGTGTAATTTTTTTTTTTTAATTTTCATCCAACCCCCCCCCCCCCCCCCGAAAATTACTTTTTTAACTCTGAAAATTGCAACATTCACAGCTTCTCCTCTCTTTTGTCCAGTGCAGTGTATAAATATGTTCATGATGGGCCATTTAATGATCTTGTAAGTCCCATTTTGTATTGTAAGAGTACTTTGTACTATGAAAAGGCCAATGTCAAGGTCATGTCGTAGGTTAAAGGTCACCAAAATGCCTATTTTTTTCAAAAATTCATACCATTCCAACATTTTATCAAATCTGTCCTCAGTTCTCTTCCCTCTGGTTTCCTGGTGGGATCCCCCAAGGCCTTTGGCTCTTTCAAAGCCACGTTAGAGACAAAATATTGCAACATGTACATTCCATTTGAATTTGCCGCCATTAGTGTGGTGGGAAACACTAGCACACATTTTGGCGGCAGTCACTAACACTCCTCCTCCTACACTGTTAAAAAATTAAAGCTCAGAAAACTCAAAATATCAAGGCAACTTGATGCGATAGATTTTTGGGTTTTCTCAACTTTTTCATGAGTTGTTGACAAAAGTAGGATTTTCTAGTTGAAATAAAAGTTCTGTCAAAATGAGTCTTTTTGTTTTCCTATTCATGATTTTCTTGTTGAGCCAACAATAAATGTATTTTTTTAATGACACAGTTTTCTGCTTTGACACAATTAATATATTCTTATTGAATAAACGTAAAATATGCACCACTCAAAATTCTCTTTAGGCCAGCATTGATTATCTTTCTTTAATGGTACATATTTTGCCTTAAATAATTAAAGATTTTCTTGTTGAATAAACAAAATAAAGTGTGTCTGTTCTATTGTAAATTCTAGTGAGGCCAACCACAAAATCTACTGCCATGCATTTCTACTTTCAATTTAGATTTATTGAGTCATACAAAATGTATGTACTTGGCAAAACTTTGTTGTGTTGTACATGAAAACAAAATTTAAGAAATAAACAAGAGATTGTTCTTCTTCATAACAATTCACATGAAAAAATGGAAATCACTGCAGCACTCATTACAAGAGAAAATTGATAACAAAATAAGTACATCTTAAATATCTCTTTCACAACAGTAAAAATCAAAGTAAAAATCTCAGCAGCATTTTCTGAAACTCAAACAGTAACAAGATGAGTGCATTGTGTAATTTCCAAAGCTTAGAGTTACTCAAAGGTACCCAAGCTTGAAAAACCAACTTGTGTATTGTTTTACAGACACTGAACTTGGATGGGTAATAACCACATCTTTAAAACAAAAGGGGTTTGTACATTTAAATTGACAAAATCTGAATAAGACAGAACAATCAAACATTTGAACATGTTTACACAAGTTAGAAAAAAACATTACTTCCTGGAAATGAGTTATCTGTCAACCTCTGTGTCACTCAGTCTGCCAGTGCCTCTCCTGCTCTGTCTCACTATGCTTTTGTTTTTGTGTTTTCACTCTGCATGTGCCAGTGACTGCAGTTCCCTTAATTTGTAGATCTGTTGTCCTATTTTTATGTCTGTGTCTGTCTCCTCATCTCTGTTTGTGTTGACGAAATTATACAAAAAGGATTATAGCTTTCATAACTACATTAACATCAATGTTATACTGATATCTGAACTTTGATCAGTCAAAACCCAAAAGCCTATTCGACAAAAGAAGCCTTTGTGCTTAGAATGAAAGCAATATGCCTGCATATACTAGAATATTACACAAGTTAGACCTACATTTTTCACAAATGCAGTTACAACTTAAACAAGAATATGTAACTGCTAACTTACTTTACATTTTGTTGCCTCAATTTTGTCTTCTTTACTTAACATGTCACTATTTTCTGTGGCTCTCCGCACCCACATTTGTGTGGTCCTTGCATTATGTTTCCTTGCTGTCATTTTCTGTATATGTTAGTTTCTGTAACTGCTTTTCTCATTTTCTCCTTCTGCATGTCTTTGTGTCTGTTTCTCACTCCAATTCTATGTCAGCCTACTCTCAATGTATTATTTTCACTTTAAATAATCAGAGTATATCACAGAGGAATTGCATTCTTCAGGAAAAAAAAAACTGCAGGTACACCGCTGTTCACACTGAATGAACTTGAACCACACAGCGTATGTATATGATAGGAACATTAATATCTTAATAGCTTCAAAACATTGATGAGCCAAAACCCACACAACATCTACTAGACGAGAGGCCTGTGTGTGTAAAATGACTCACAATGAAAAAGTTGACATTTACAAAACATTTTAAAACAAGCAAGAACAATTAAAACATTTGTAAAACGATGGTGTTACCTGAGAATCTTTTCTGTCAGTCATTCTGTCTCACTTTTAGTGTCATTTTTTAATCATTGTCTTTGTTCTTCAAATCTTCACTGGTTGTTTCTTGCTCTGCATTTCAGTCTTCTGGGTGTGTTGCGCATGCTGAATGCCGTTTAAGCCAGTAGCTTTGTTTCAAGCGACCTTGTGCGCTGTGAGTATCTGGATCCGAGCTGAAAAAAGATGGTCTGAATAGCTTCAAAGGTGTACATCATCTTCTTTGGATAGTCAATGTTTATGGCATACAGAAGGCCAAAGAGATAGGCAAAGGCTGTGGAGATGTCTGGGATGTCCTGAAGCATGATTGCACCTTCCAACACAATAGCTGTGTCCAACACATTTGGCACACCATCATCTTCAAATATAGAAAGGATGGCAACAGGCACACCGTTGATCACACGTTCTTCAGGTTCAGTAGCCTGTCGAAAAAAAAAAGGTATGTTATTAACCAGTTTCAACTAGGGCTTGGCAATTTTGCTGAAAATTTTCAAACCACAGAGGTTGCTATCTTACTTTGACATGAAATTTTTGTCAAAATACAGGTTCAAAACTTTTTTTTGCACATATCATTTTATCATTCTAGTGGCATATTTTTAGTATAGCGTTCAAAAACCCTTTTTTCTCAATTTTTAAATTTTTTTTGTCAAATATGAGAATAATCTGAAGTTACCATTTCCTTCAATCCAACAGTTTATATCTAATTTGCAAAACAATTCAAAATGATCAAAATTTGACATTGACAAACAAAAAACACAATAAACACTTTTTGTTTTCAAAATTGTTCAACCCTTATTTAATCTAAATTTATTATTACTAGTCAAGTTTATCTTCACAAGCTTTATCATTGCATGCATAAAGTCCACCATGGAAAAGAAACAATGATGGATGAAGTATTTACATTTCAAGGTGTCCTGTTTCTGTTGAACAGTCCTACTTTCAACCTTGGGGTTTTCAAGAACTATACTAACCATTGTGAACTGGATCACTGTAATTTTGGCCTTTTTCCTAACATGAAATATTTTTGAATATATTTAAGGTAATGTAAGTTTTTAAGTAAAATGATGCACAACGTTATTCATTCAATAATTGTAAAATTTGATTTAGAAGTAATGCTTATTTTATTTGTAAAATAAAATGTGGGTTCTGTACCATCAATTGAGATTTAAATTCAGATTCAATTTTGGCTTCCAACAATAATGAAAATGATATCCTTGAGACTGTATACCCCCACAGAATCCAACTTAAATGTAACTCTTTATATTCAACTATGATATGTTGCATATAGCTGCTACTTACTGAACATTTCAGGAAAAAGGAGGTTGCGTCATCCCGGACATAGATTGGGAGGCCCCTCAATGTTGCTGTGCTGTGATGAAATGTGATGTTCGAGGTCTTAATAGTTCCATGTTAAGAAGGAGAGAATTTTGATCAGTTTTTTCAGAGATACATTTACACAGAACACAAAACTATTCAAATAATAAGGATACAGCAGACATAAAAAAATCCTTAGAAGGAACACTGAAATATTAGGCCAGTTCATCTTGTTGGATAGATATTTATATCTCACGTGTTTATTGAACAAAAAACTCACTAGAAATTTGCATTAGTAAGACCGAGCTTATTAAGTCACCAGGAGGCTGCCATGTTTTGGTCCGTGTTGGCACAGTTACATCCCTTAGCAACAATGCTCCTAACTGTTGCTCAGACTGACAGTATGTTTTGGTGCTTGCAGCTGTTGCTTCCACAACATATACTAGGTACCAGCCAACATGTAGAATACCAGGTTTGCTGCATGTTAGTTTTGACTCTCTCCTGTCAAGGCGCCGTAGTTCCTCCAAAGTTTTACATCACTAAACCTCCCTACAATTGATTGATTCAGCCACAGTCACTTTTACTTTGAAAAGCAAAAACAAATGTTTTTATACTGGGTTTATTTTTATCTGTTATCCCTGTTAATCTCTTCCTGTTTTGAACAGAGTGGAAATGTATCGCTATATAAATAGGTGAGATGTGCAGTTTCTCAGAGATAAAGTACACTGTCTGCCAGACTGAGCAGTGGTTACTACACAGAAATGAGAAGCACTGCAGCACTGCTACATCATGGTACCAATGTGGACTAAAACATTTTACTCAAAAAATGCAGTCATCAAATGAGTTTTTTAGTTGAACATGCATATGAGGAATAGAAATAATTATCCAACTTGATGAACTGGTCTAATCATCCAGGGTCCCTTTGAGATTATCAAATACAGATACTTATTTTTTAACACATTGTAATTTTAAGACTTTTTGGCTACAAGTAACTTCTTGCCTGTTCATCGAGTGAATCTAGCCAGCCATCTTCTTTCCACGAGCCTCCCTTTTGGCCCGGTACAGTCTAAGTAGATGAGGCCCAAACTTGTTGAGAGATTCCCTGAAGGTCTCCAAGAGATTTTTGCCAGTGATTCGATGAAACTCCTCTGATATCTTCAAAAATCAAAAACAGTTCAATTTCATTTTCAGAAAAATATTTTTCTCAAAGATAGTCCTCACTAGGTCCAAGTCATATTACTCTGAAAAAGGATCTTGCCCAAACCGCATACTTTATTACACTGGAACCGCATTATGACATGACCAATAACCTCTGACATGACACTAGTATCTATGGTTTTACCCTCAGCCTTGTTTGCAGCCATATAGGGGGCAGCATGTATACACATTTTTAAAGTAAATCAATGCACAGTACATTATACATGGTCAAACTGAGTTTTCACAACATATTATAAATGCTGGATTAAGCACTAAAATCAGACATTAGAAAATAAAAAGGGGGCAGTCTTACCTGCTCGGGTGTAAAAAGTGCAAGCCATCTCTCCAGGACCTCTGATACCATGGGCTGCCCCTCCACTACCTCTTTACGTCTCAGGGAAAATGTCAGGTTCATCTCGCTTTGGATCAATGTTGTGTCTTTCCTCTTCTTCATTTCTTCAGCAAGAAGCACTCTTTCCTCCTCAAGAGAAGAACTATCATAGTTTTGCGGATGATCTGGAACATGATTCACCTCTCCACGTCTGGGTTTTTTCAGGGTGAATGGACTGTCATCGCTGCCTCCCCTTTTTCCTCTGCTGTTAACATCGACTTCGTTACAGCCTGCCTGGCGCAACTTTGATCGGTAATTCCCAAGCTTGTAACGGATACTTGTGGTCCATCCTTCATAGCTAAAGACACTGCCTGGTTCCTTGAGGCATGGATACTTGTGAACCAGTGCAGAGGCAACTGATTCAAGTTCATCTCGCTCAGGGTAACTTTTGATTCCGAAAATTGCCTCTGCAATTTTATCCAATATTTCCATTTTAATGTCTCTTTTAATGTGTCTTGTCTAGGCCCTTTTTTGTCGTCTCATAAACGTCATTACCCTTCCGTAATTTTAATTCAACGTCATACGAGAACTTTGGAACAGGGAATGGGGAGGGCCATTTTGTAGTATGCCTCATGTTTAACTGAAAGGAATAGCTGGGGCTGAACATGTCAGAGTGAACACTGATTGTATCTGCTAAGGATGATGAACAGCTGGAACGGTTAGGTGAGGATACATCACGTTGCCACAGGATATGAAGGACTGCATGTTCAGTAGGTAATTCTGACATTGTTGTTAAGTTGCACAAGGAATTTCCAAATTCTGGATCCTCAAACTGGAGAGAAAAATCTTCTTGAAGCTCAAGTCTCTCTTTTATCACATCAATGAGATCAGCAACCGACTCTGGAATATGACTAAGCTGCAGTCGCCGGGCTTCTTTTGAAGAGAGAACCACGCGAAGTAACAGAGTCTGGAAAAAAGAGAAGGAGAACATATTAGAACACGATCGGAAAAGTATGGCTATGTAAGCATATTAATCAGCTTTTCAACCGCATTTATCCAGAAAATTTAAAAACTTGTTTTCAATTTTTATACCTTCAAAAACACGCAAGAAAATAGCATGCTTATTTTATAGTTTATTATTAAAAGCAGGGGGCACAAGATGTCATACCATCTTGATATGCTTTACTGGAGAATGAATGTCCTGGTGGTTACCAGCAGCTTTCCGCCAACTTTGTATGCTGACAGTGGGTGGTAATCTGTAAGCATATCTGGATCCAAGAGCATTATTTCGGCACAGTGGGGCTCAACCAGCTCATAAGAGCGGAAATGTTCATAGTACCATGAAGAAAGTCTTTTACAAATGAAAGTCACTTTCTCTGCCTTAACAAGGATTGTTAAGATTTTGTGAAATTCTGGGAGGCCGCCACACTCGCCAGCAGGTAAAATCATGTCCTTTGTGTACTGTGTCCCATGCAGGTGCACTGAGTCAGCAAGAGACACGCTATCAAGGTGTGGATACTTCTTTTGTACTTCACACTTCACTGATAGCTCCAGTTCTGAAACCCTCACAACCTTTACTTTGTTAATGTATAGTTTTGGCTTGAAGATGTTTTCACGGTCTAAATGTAATGCCATCATTTGCTGGTGTTTTTTGGAAAGACTGAGTAGCACATTCTCCCAATTGTGAGTATCATGGACCACCTTTTTAAAGAAACTATGTTTGGCTTCGAACCTTATTGTCCACAATTCCACTAAAGGCCCAAAGCAGCGAATGAGGTGAGGGCAGTGGTCAATGAAGTGGTGCTATGGTCTCAACTTGAAATCTGGAAAGGTGCTGGTGCGCAGCTTGCGATGATCCAGTACTTTGCAGCTCAAGTAACCCAGTGTGTCCTCGGAGAGTCTATTTGAAACTGAAATTTCAACAATTTCCTTCAAGTCCATTAAAATCTCCCATGCAGGCTCTGGCTCTGGTATCTTTGTTCCAATAATGAAAGGAAGTAAACGAAGCAGTGTCCAATTTTCATGTCCATTACCTCCAGTAGTCCCTTTTTCAAAGCTTCCTTTTGGAATTTTCTGTGGTTTGTTGACTTTGTCAGAAAATTTGTAAGGAAAAGATTTTATGCTCTCATTTAAAACATCAAAAGTAAAGTAACCTTTTGAGATGAGATGTTTTAAACACAATGATGGTTCCAAAGGAATGATCCCTTCAAAGAGGTCGTGAAGGATATCTGGGGGAAATCCAGTTATTGGGTGGAAATAGCTTAGATGTTTCCTGAGTACACAATCACTTTTTACACCACAAATGCTTTGAAGGTTGTCCCTCTGTCTTAGCTCTTCCAAAACAGTGTTATGTTGATTAGTATCCCTCAACTCAAAATCATTTACTGCAGTAGTTTTAATCTGATCACGACTTATCAAACAGAACTGACAGCAATTGTCAACATTAAAACTCTCAAAAAAGCCTGCAAGACTATGTGCTGCGAGGTTATCTGCATACACACAAAAAACTGTGCCTTTAATCTCTTGATCAAGAACTTCAACAAAAATTCCCTCTTCCTCTAGACCCCTTAAATCTTTAATCAGTGGCTCAAGAAATTTTTCATAACCGTATTCTTTTACATCCACACTTTTGTCCAAAAGAGCAAGCTGAACAGAAGTGAGGCTGGATCTGAGCCTGGGTGGTAAATTGAGAAGAACCCAATATACTGCAGTTATCTTATGGAGTTTTCTAGAGGTGCCCAGTGGGTTGCAAACTTCAAAATCGTCAATATATAATGCCAAACTGATACTGATGTTTTGTTGTCCCAGTAACTTATTTTCCTTGTAGTAACTGCCGTCTCAAAATGACTTTATGTGTCCAGAAATTTCTTGATTATATACAGTTTGGTCCAAAAAAATCTTCTCTGCTCAGTAAAGTCTCAAGGACTTTACAGACCGAAACAAAGACAAATGACTTTTTATGTGTTCTGTTACAAAGATATTCTGTAGGTTCTATAACAGTGAAGTGTTCCTTAAAGTATAGATTCCGTCTGTGATCAGTTGACAGGGAACCTTTTTTTGATGTTGTTGAAAGGAGTGGATTGTTCTGAGCTATAGCACTTGATATTTCTTGCAAAACAGAATCATTTATTTCAATATTGGTCTTTGAAAGGATCTCTTTGACACTATTTAGTTTGGATGCCAGAAAGACAGCAGGTTATGCAAATCCTCTACAATCTTTTGTACTGCATCTCCAGAAACATGCAACACAGTTTGCATAGACAAAAAAAAGGGACGCCAACTTATGCTCAAGCTTCTCACAATCCACATCTTCCACTGCATCATCAATCTGGTCTGGTCTCAAGCTAAACTGTGATGATGCCCCTGCTTCAATATCAGATTGCTCATCATAATTTTCCTCAGGTTCAGTTTCAGCACTTGCTCTGGTTCGAAAATCATTAAGTGTGTAATTCTTATGTTTACGACTTTTATGAGAACTAAAAGTTGGACGTCTGTTGGTTTTGAAGGAACAACTAAGGAATGGGCATTGCACTGTTTCACGTTTACTTAAATGATGGTTAAAATGGTTCAAAAATGTTTTGTCACTGCAAATCTCGTTGAAATTGCACAGTTCACATTTAAATGTAGAGTGTTTGTGTATTTTTCCAGATGTATGTGTCCTTGAGAGGTGTGATTTTAATGCACCAGGCGTTTTGAAGACACATTCACAGTCTGTGTAAAAACATGGCCAATGTGCACCTGTTCCGTGATAAAGACGGCAATGCTTGAGAAGGGTCTCTTGACTGGAACTTTTGAATTTGCAAAATTTGCAATGCATTCAGCCCTGAAACAAGAGACAAATGAAACATTTCAAAAGATGCACCACAGAGACATTCACAATGACTTTGACATCTTGAAAACAAACTACAAATGTTTATTAATACTTTAAAATCCAAGCCCATAGTGGCTTGCAAATGACACTATAATAAAAAAATATATAAATATATACATAATTTCATACATTAACAAGTCTGGTTAAAATGTTTTAAAACTATTACTCCCTAAAATCATGCCCTTATTTTAATTGTAAACTTTATTGACCCATTTTACTCTTACTTTTTAAACAAGCAACTTAAATAGCTAAATCATAATTAATAATAAGCTAAATAAGTTTAGTCTGAACAAGTAATACTCGTAACTGGTGTGAAGCAATCCAGCACCGTGGAGACAGGCGTGAAGTGAGCAAGCGCTCGTATTTAGGGGAGCCTGTGTATACTTGACATTACGGTAATATAGAACTGCAGGAAAATTCGAGTTTCCACAGACTCATTCCACCTCAGTCTTATGCTAGACCACCCCAGGAAGACCTCCACTCAATTTGGGGTCAATCTGATGTGGCATTTCAAAATAAAAGGCCTCTAAAATCCTCATATATGGAGTATATTATGGCAAAATTATGAGTAATATTACAGGAAATCTGCTAGTTTCCACAGACTCATTCCACCTCAGTCTTATGCAAGACCACCCCAGGAAGACCCCCATTCAATTTGGGGTCAATCTGATGTGGCATTTCAAAATAAAACCCCTCTAAAAATCTTCATATCTATAGTATATTATAGCATAATTATGAGTAATATTACAGGAAATCTGCTGGTTTCCACAGACTCATTCCACCTCAGTCTTGTAGAAGACCACTCCAGGAAGACCCCAACCCAATTTGGGGTCAATCTGATGTAATATTTCAAAATAAAAGACCTATAAAATCCTCATATATGGAGTTTATTATGGCAAAATAATGATTCATATTACAGGATATCTGCTAGTTTCCACAGACTCATTCCACTTCAGTCTTGTACTAGACCACCCAAGGAAGACCCCCACTCAATTTGGGGTCAATCTGATGTAGCATTTCAAAATAAAACCCCTCTAAAATCTTCATATCTATAGTATATTATAGTAACATTTTGAGTAATATTTCAGGAAATCTGCTAGTTTCCACAGACTCATTCCACCTCAGTCTTATGCTAGACCACCCCAGGAAGACCCCCACTCAATTTGGGCTCAATCTGATGTAGCATTTCAAAATAAAACCCCTCTAAAATCTTCATAACTATAGTATATTATAGCAAAATTATGAGTAATATTACAGGAACACTGCTTGTTTCCACCGACTCATTCCACTTCATTCTTATGCTAGGCCACCCCAGGAAGACCCCCACTCAATTTGGGGTAAATCTGATGTGGGATTTCAAAATAAAACCCCTCTAAAATCTTCATATCTATAGTATATTATACCATAATTATGATTAATATTTCAGGAAATCTGTGAGTTTCCACAGACTCATTCCACCTCAGTCTTGTAGAAGACCACTCCAGGAAGACCCCCACTCAATTTGGGGTCAATCTGATGTAGTATTTCAAAATAAAAGGCCTCTCAAATCTTTTCTTTTTAGATATTGTTTCAAAATTATGAGTAATATTACAGGAAAACCGCTCATTTCCACAGACTCGTACCACCTCACTCTTGTAGTAGACCACCCCAGGAAGACCCCCACTCAATTTGGGGTCAATCTGATGTAGCATTTCAAAATAAAACCCCTCTAAAATCTTCATATCTATAGTATATTATAGCAAAATTATAATTAATTTTACATGAAATCTGCTAGTTTCCACAGACTCATTCCACCTCAGTCTTGTAGTAGACCACCCCAGGAAGACCCCAACTCAATTTGGGGTCAGTTTGATTTCAGATTTGTTGAAGAATCATTTCTAAGTCAAATAAACCATTAAACCATAACTTTTACAAGTTTTATTTTTTGCTCAGTCCTTACATCAAAAATAAATAAAATCTTCAATATCTTCAATGTGCTATGTTCAGCCAGTTTCCAGTGACTTCTTAGAGTCTTATTCTTTTCAATAATGATTAACAAAAATAATTACAATGTAAATAAAATGTAAAACACTCACATACATTAGGATGTGCATCCATAAGGAAATACTAGAATGATAATACTATAATAGCCATAACTTTTACTGGTTCTATTTCTTGCTTAGTCCTTTCATCAAAAATAAATAAAATCTTCAATATCTTCAATGTGCTATGTTCAGTCGGTTTCCAGTGACTTCTTAGAGTCTTATTCTTTTCAATGATTAACATAAATAATTAAAATGTAAATAAAATGTAATTACAATAAGTACAACGTAAAATGTAAAACACTTACGTAAATTAGGATGTGCATCTATAATGAAATACTAATACAGTTCACATTAAAAAGATACAGAGACTTGATGACATGATTAACAGCACAAGGCACACATCCAGTTGCCTTCTCTGGCCTGTTGCAGACTCTCCATGTCCATGCTCAAGCATTGTTCATGGAACCACCTTTCACATGCGTCACATTGGATCTATGAAATAAGGTTAGTAAATGAAATTAGATCATATATCATCTCCTTTTCACTTAAAAATGCATGAGGTTCTACAATGACCTGATGATAGTCACTTCCATACTAGTCTATTCATTAACAATTAAATATTATGGTTATAGCACTTTGTTGCATTATGTGTCTTTTTTTACATCTCAATTACTGCTTGTCATGTCAAATAGTGAAATCATACATTCAAAATGTATTTCTGAGGAAAACGCACCCAATTAGTTACTGGGGGCCCAGCTCCTGGAGGCTTCACCAAAGAGCACATTGCACAGTTGTTGGCTATATCTAGAACTGAATTAAAAAAAAAAAAAAAAGACATTAAAAATATCCAATAAAATAATCGAAACTTATAATATGCAGAGTCTTTAGACCATTATTACTTTATTGTAATCATGTAATGATTAATATAAAAATGCTGAATGACAATACACAAATGCTGAATGTTATGATATTTAAAAGACAAATATGTACATATTACTTGATGTTCACATAAAACGATTCAATTACTATTAACCCTTAAATATCCTTTTTTTAATCAACTTTTTTTATTCTGAACATTTTACAACATTTCCATAATACATTTAAATTTAATATATATCACAACATGAACATGTGGTTGTTTTTGTTATATTTTAAAAGTAATAAATATCTTTCTGAAGTATTAGTCTTTGTGAGGGTGTCTTCTATAACATGGCTTTGCTTCAACCACTTTCTTCAATCTATTTAATTCCAATGATGATTCTAGAAATGTATGTGGTCAGATATTACGCAACACCACTTTTCGATACAGACCTGATGCTTGCAGTATTTGGACAGCCATCTTTCTCCTCTCACTTGACATTTCTTTTTTTGATGTCCCAAAGTTAAAGGCAGGTAGATTTGGAAAGGCTTCAATCACTGCTCTTGCCATCTAAACAATTAACAAAATGATCATAGCAGGGAGTGTTTCTGTATGAGCTATAGAGTATGATCATTGTTGCATTGCATTTGATGCATTCTTTATTCATCACTTTTACTTACCATGGTGACAATGACTCCACAGCTACTGCCATCTTGCTGGGTGGGATGGTCCAGAACTCCTCCTTTCCATTTTTTCTCAATCCAGTCTGTTTTCCCATGGCACATTCTTCTTATTTTCCAGTAGTCGCTTTATGATAATTCATATCCAGAATTTTAAAATGTATGAAATTTTTAGAAATAACATTCACTATACATTTAAAAAGCTATTAGAGTCATAAACAAAGCTGGTTATCTCCAATCAAGTAATCCACTTTTTGTAGAATCTGGTTTACTAAAATTTCTTGACATTGTATATTTAAAAACAATGGAATTTATGTTTCGCGTTAAAAGTAAACACCTTCCTTTTTGTATTCAGAAAATTTTTAAGTTAAGAGAAGGACATTATAATTTAAGAGGGATGTTTGTGTTTGAAAAATGTAAAGTAAGAACAAATGTTAAATATCACAGTGTTTCAGTTATTGGTGTCAAGCTATGGAATGAACTGAAGGATGAAGTGAAATTGTGTAGCTCACTGTTGAGTTTCAAAAAGAATGTAATTGGTCAAATTATGCAGGGCTATGAAAGTAATATGATTACAAAATAACTTATTACACTGAATGTAGTATAATTTAAGTTTAAGTATTTATCTGCTGCAACTTAAGGTGTGGACATGGACTAAGGATGTAAATAGGAGAAGCAGAAATAAGCCTCCGGCTTCAGCTTCTTCCTTTTTCAGTTTCAAAATGTGTTAATTTTATGTTTGTTTGTTTTTTTAATATGTAGGTGTTTTGTTGTTTTTTTTTAATATGTATGTGTTTTGTATTTAACTGAAATAAACATTCATTCATTCATTCATTCAAAATATACAATGAGTTACAATCGATATTACATATATACAATACAGGCCCAAAAGTTTGGACACACCTCATTCAATGCATTTTCTTTACTTTCATGACTATTTACATAGTGGATTCTAACTGAAGGCTTCATAACAATGAACGAACACGTGTGAAATTATGTACTTAACAAAAAAGGGTAAATTACTCTAAATATTCCTTATATTTTAGATTCCTCAAAGTAGCCACCCTTTGCTTCTTAGACTTTTGCTGTTCTATCAGTGATCTTCATGTGGTCGTCAGCTGAAATGGTTTCCACTTCATGGTTTTTTATGGTTTTGAACTTTTCCTCACTGACTGACCTTCATTTCTTAAAATAATGATGGCCACTTGTTTCTCTTTACTTAGCTGGTTGGTTCTTGCCATAATATAAACTGCTGTCTAATAGAGCTGTCAGCTGTTGTCAGCCTGACTTCTGCAACACAACTAATGGTCCCAACCACATTAATAAGGCAAGGAATTCCACTCAGTAACCCTGACAAGGCACAGCTGTGAAGTGGAAACCATTTTCGGTGACGACCTCATGAAAATGGTTGTGACCAAAAAAAAAAAAAAATCAATATTATATAAATGAACAGTCATGCAATTCAAATGTATTTAAAAATAATTTATACCTGATTTTTTTCGCTGCAAGTTCAGAGTCCGTTTTTTCGGAAGAACTTGGTGCTGGATCCATTAGATATACCGTGTTGTTCACAGCATTAATGTACTGGAAATTTTGATATAATAAAAATATGTTATTTAAAACCAATGTTAAACCAATATTCAAGATGATCAGACCCTACAAATTCACATACTAACCATAAACTTCCAGTGGACATTGTTCAGGTTAACAAATGAGATTATGGCCTGGTACATTTCAAAGTTCACCTGCAAAATATTCAAAATGATTAATTATTTAGAAATGTGCTTGGATTGAAATTATTGCATATTGTTACATGTCCAAAGCAATGATAATAATCACACAGTAGTCAGCTTACCTTAGACAGACAAGATCGGGCTACCTGTGATCTTTCTCCATAGAGAATGACACCAGCAGTGTAGTGGTTCATGATGTAGATGCTTTTCTTGCCTAGCTCTTTGTAGAAGATGTGAAACAGGCCTTCAATGACCTTCAACACATTTAGAAAAAAAAATTAAAAACACAAACTAACTCTTCTATGAAAAATCACAAAGTGCACAATATATAATTAGACTATATATTTACCTCGCCTACAAGCCACCGGTGAGGTTTCAGCGAATTCAGCTCTGAGTGATGGGCATGGATTGGATTTCCCACACTTTGAGTAGGGATCGCAGACACAATAACCTCTGAGTCTGTCCTTTTCCACATGGATGTGACCTGTAGATTTAAAATTGTATCCACAAGAAATGTTTAGATATTCGAGACTTGTGTGTTGCTGGTGATGGGAAATGAGTCCCAGACATACCTGTTCTTCTTCTGCTTCAGGTGTTGTCTTTGATAATGAGGACTCTGTCTTGCCCTTGCCCAAAATCCTTGCAGTTGTTATCCGCATTTCTGTTGCTGTTGCTTCATCCATGGAAACCAGGTGGATTTGCTTTATTACCCTTTGTGATGGCTGATGACTGCAGAAGTCTTTGATTGTTTTGACAATTGTTTCACAGCAAGAACTCAGTGGGAAGTTAAAAATTCCAGAACTTATTGCAGGGATGGCAAGAGACTGAAATTTGTTGTTTACTGCAGCGGTTAAAATGTTTTGTATGACTTTCTGAAGTTGGCCCTTTGCTGTATTTATTGTTTTTTGGGTCAGGTTTTTTTTAAGGCTTGGACCCACTTCGTGGATAACTTTTTTACATGGGAGTCCACCTGCAGTTGTGATGGTGGCCTCACCAGTTTTAAGAGGACCAAACTTTTGAATGTAATCGTTGCTCTCTTCCTGGATTTCTGGTCTTCCAGCTTTACACAGTGCAGCGGCAAGACCACCTGAGTGCTGAAGGAGGCCATTTGCAGCATTAACAACTGCATCTACCGCAAAATTAGTCAGGTCGGCCCTCCATACAGACACTTCAATATTGTTAATAAAGCTGATGGACAGCCTCTTTTGTGCTTGCTGTTGTTTGGTTCCTTCGGAGTCCTCACGCAGGATCTGTGGCTCTGTCTGTGACTCACTCAAAGATGAATCAGCCTGTTGACAGTGTGGCTACAAACAGAAATATTATTCCTTTTGTAGAAACCATGCAGCTCAAAGAGGCGGTATGTCCACTGTTCTGTTATTCTCTCTCCTTCCCTGCTTTGAAGCTCAATTATGCCCTCTGAACATATACAAACTCTCAAGAACTTTTGACATAGAATTTACAATGAAAATTCATCAAACAATGAGAAAATCACATGGGTCTGACACTCATTATTCAGCTCCACACGAGATGACAGAACAAGACCACTTTGCAGCATCAGATCACAGGGCAGCTCATGTTCCAGATTTGGTCCAACTTGTGTGAGGTCCAGCCCAATACTGCTTGCAGTTTGAATCATATTATCATGTCATAGTATTACATGGATTTTTTTCCCCTAAATCGTGAAGCCAAATAAAGCACACAGGAGAAAAAAAAGCTTCAAAAAGCCAAAACATTTATCTTTTCTTCAGGTCAAATTTTTGGTTTCTGTCTGACAAAGTTGTTCAATGTGTACAAAAATGACTACTTATAATATTTCATTTAGGGTTTACCTTCACGGTGGATCCTTTGAAGGCAAATGGCCGATTCACTCTCGATACATATCTCCCCCTCTTCCGCTGCCGGCGTTCCTTCCACCTTTCCAACTCAATTCTGAACTACATACAGATGACCAGAAAAATATCTGATTGTAAATTTGTATGACACAAGCTTTATATTCATAAAGTTCATCAATCATAATCTATCTTGTTGGTAAGGGCAACAAGATAAGAACAATCATTTGTACATGCTGAAAAACAAGTGACAATTTAGAGTTGATCAATTTGCTCCTGAAGTTTGTTGTCCAAAAATGCTAACCTTTTTGGGGGCAGTTCTTTTGTAGTCTTCGTACTCTTTGAGAAGAGCACAGTGGGTGTGTTGATACTGGACAACAAAATCATCAAGTCGTTTCAATATGCTTGAATTGAAACGAATGTGTTTTAAATCCCACTGACTCTTCTCCATGACTCCCTGCATTTTGTTGTCCTCTGTGATGTTCTGAAAACAATCAAACACTTAAAAAAAAAAAAAGATAATCAATTATTAAGTACATTTGGAAAATGCTAATTTCCGCAAATGTGTGATGAATGCTAATTTCACCTACTTGTCTCGGTAGTTTTCGCAGGAGATTGTATTTTTTGGTGTAGTCCTCGTACACTTTGCCCTTGCCATGCCGTCCAAGGTCACCTATTGGGGTGGAATAATGGTCATTTTTTCAAAATTTTGCATTGGACACAGAACATGAAATTCACACACACACACACACACACACACACACACACACACACACACACACACACAAAAAAACGCTTGTAGTAATTCAAATTATCAACCTAGCATGATTTCACTCCATAATCCAGCAAATGGGAGAAGGTACTTCACGAGATGTTCCAAAAGCCCTTTGCTGTAATATTTGTTTGGCTCTCCATCTTTGTCGAGAGGGGCTTTTCCGACCACATCTTTGTACCTTCTCCAAAATTTGTTTTTTCCTCCAATTTCCTACAAATAAATGAATGACAATACAAGGAATCACAGTCACTGGTACACTTTGCATCTGCATTGCATTTGCATTTTTTTATGACTGAAATGCTACTAAAATATGAGAAATGTCACTTTTGAGAGATGCACGTTCTTTACATGAAGCATTACTGAGAATGAAATTTGATTAGTGTAATCAAGGACAAATAAATATTTTCTTTGCAGAACTTTTATCCATATTTTTCAAATAAGTAGCACAGTATTTTGCTTTGCCCACAAAATGTGTAAGTCACAAACTACATTTTATTGTAGTTAAAAAAAAACATATTTACTGTCATGTCCTCCAAATGTCCAGAATGGATGTTGTCATCAGCATCCTTTTTTTGCTGTTGGAGCCATATCTGAAGGTTCTGGAAATGCTTTTCCACATTTGCTCCCATGGCTGGACTTGAAAAAACAACTGCAGCACTGATGACCATGTCATCCAGTTGTGTCAAATGAGCTTGCTGTTGTCATCAGTCCAACTGCATGCATCACAAGGCTGTAGTGTCTGGGAGCACTGTGGGCGTAAAAATTAAGGAAATGTTTAATATGCACTTCGGAAGTACATTTTTTATGTGTAGTTATTATTTATGAAAATAAATAAATTACGTAGTTTTACTTGCATAAGCAAAACAGTACAGTACAGACACTACAGTAACAAAGGATAATTCTTACTATTTTGTGCACGTCCTTAGCGTTCTTCATAATATGGCTCAGGCAGCGGTGGAGAACTGGGACATTAAAGTCAGCCCTGTTTGCTTTTCCAGTGGCAATTTTGTAATACAGATTAACTGTGTCGTTCAGATTTTTCTGTACAAATGACAGACAAATGGCCTGCATAAGAACCATTGAACCATCACACATGAGCAAAATGGGTCCCTGCATGCCTTTCTTTCCATAAAATCTTGAAACGTCAGATTGAAATGCTTCAAGAAAATAGGTGACTGATGCTGTTGTGTGATCACATGTCAGATATGTGGCAACTGGCAATGGAGAGCATCCCTTTCGTGGATTTCGTATTACCAGTTCATATATGTAAAAAGGAGGTGAACCTTCTTTGTTTTTTTTAATGCTTCCAGTTGCATCCAAGTAGACGATGTCCTCCTGGCAGCGCTCCCGATATATTTGGATGCTCCTGACAGACCACAGCAGGACACCTTTTGGGTGCAAGAACACTTTTTGCAGTACTTCGTCTGTAGTGGTTTTTTTTTTCTTTTTCAGCATTATTTGAAGGCTGATAATTTCATTATTGTGCTCTCTACTTTTTTGCCTTGCTTCCTTTGATATGCTGCGCATCACTTGTGGCGTAGGAGCCTCATCCCAGCAGCCAGATTCTAAGATGTCCTCTTTTATGGAATTGAGTCTGTCAAGGAAAAGTGTTCTGGGGAGCATTGACTTCAACTCTTTGCCTAGCTGTTCTCTTTCATTGGCTCTCACTGGACGTCTCTTAATTTCGGTTCTATTGTGAATGCATTCCACACCATGAAAATCTACATCAGCTTTCAGAATATTTTCATCTTTAACAGAGACAGACACAGATACTGGGCAGTCATCAAAATGACAGTACCCCAAACAAGAAAAAACTGGACATTCACTTTGCGATCCCTCAACCTTAAGTCGGTGCCATTTAAACACAAAGGAGCAATAGGGATGAAGGTTCCTTAAGCCTTTTGCGATAACGGTGGTCCACTGCAGGCCCTGAAATGTTCTCCTGTTTCTTTTTATTTTAATATGCTCCCAGTCTTTTCGATCAATAAAAAAAAGTTGGCTTGACAGGAAGTTTGATTTTGACAAAGCCATCTTCATCTGGTGTGTCAGTTGTGATGTCCTATAAAAATAAAAAAATGAATATTACTCAATAGTTATACATTTACAAAGATTGGGAAAAAAAATTGGATATATACCGCTTGCATGGGCTTCCTGTACTTAATTATAACAAAAATTATGAACCATATCTTACCGATGTACAATAATTGTAAAGAAAATAATGATAATAATTAAATGGTATAGTTCATATGGAAATTATGTTAAAGGGGAACTCTGGAGCAGAAGCTGTTTTGAAGAAAATCAAGTGCAGAAGGTAGGATGGTGTCTCATCGCAGGCTGAATTAGGGTGGTTGTGTTTGATGACCCTTTAATAGGTCATTAACTAATGGATAAATAAAAAATTATTTGTATTTCATAATTGAACCTCCATAGAATACCTAACAAAAATTAGGCTAAGTGTCCGATGTTCATTACACAAACAAACAACAGTTATTTATTACACACTTGGTCTGATGTATTGTGGTCATGGTCTGTAGTAACAATGTCACCATTTTGGGGCAGCATAGGAGAGGCAGATGTGTCTGCTTCCTTCTAGCAAATAAAAAAAACAAAAACAATTCAGACACACCACATTTAGGGTCCACAAAAAAAATCAACTTTTAACATACGCTGTGTGACAACTAACTTTTTCTCCAGCTCTTTGGCCCTGGTCCTTAGCAACAATGTCACCATCTTGGGGCAGCATAGGAGAGGCAGATGTGTCTGCTTCCCTCTAGCAAATAAAAAAAAAAAACAAACAATTCAGACACACCACATTTAGGGTCCACAAAAAAAATCAACTTTTAACATACGCTGTGTGACAACTAACTTGTTCTCCAGCTCTTTGGCGCTGGTCCTTAGCAACAATGTCACCATCTTGGGGCAGCATAGGAGAGGCAGATGTGTCTGCTTCCCTCTAGCAAATAAAAAAAAAAAAAAAAACAATTCAGACACACCACATTTAGGGTCCACAAAAAAAATCAACTTTTAACATACGCTGTGTGACAACTAACTTGTTCTCCAGCTCTTTGGCCCTGGTCCTTAGCAACAATGTCACCATCTTGGGGCAGCAGAGGAGAGGCAGATGTGTCTGCTTCCTTCTTGAAAAGAAACAGTTCAGAATTCAAATACTGATGAAGTACAAGCACAAATCATTTGGCTATTTGGTCATCAGTAATGATCTTTTTCAGCATGTTTTTAAGAACCTGTAATGAAGGTTCCTTGTCAACATCCTCCAGCTTTTTGGATTTGATAGTTTTCTTGGGGGACAAAAAGGAAAATACGTTTTCATATACATCAAATCTCTCATTTTCAGTCCGATTGACTGTGAGATTGTAATCATAATCGTAATCAGAAAAAAGACATGCATTTTGCATACCTTGTATCCATATATTTTCAAAAGTCTATACCGATTATTTTGGTATTTGGAATACCAAAGTCAGCACAAACTTGTCCCCAAAAGCCACTGGATTCTGAAGTATTATCATCAAAAACAGCTCCTTTGTTCTTCAGTTCTTCAGCCTTTTCAAATATTTCTTCTGCGGTGAAGTTTTTAATTCGATTCTGTGGAATTGAAAGATAATGCTTTTAAAATCACAATCACAAAAGAATCACAAAATATCACAGGATGCCAACACAGAATACTAGTTTAATGTAAAGTTAAAGAATGAATGAATGAATGAATGAATAAATAAATCGCACACTTTCTGTAGTTAATAGCAATTAATCACTTTTTTTAGACAATGGTACATTAAAGACCATAGCAAACATGTTTTTATTTTTATTTTTTTTCAATCCTAGAACATGAACTACATTTTCACACACAAAAAAAACACTATTTATTCATTCAAAGTACAAGTTACTTGACTACAAAGTTAATGAATTACTATCAATTACTACATTTAATGGGCTTATTAAATATTATATTATAAATGTAACTTTTACACTGCTTATTAATAATTCCTTTAATTTTATCATTCAGGTGTACTTCGCAGCTATATTATTGTTGCACACCTTCATTTTCTTTTACTTAAAATTGTATTTGAACACACAGTTAAAAGTGTACTTGTTTAACACTGCCTAATTGACATTTTTCTGAGCTAACTTTGAACACATTATAGTCGAACCTTGGCACCTGGTATTGTTCACTAATGAGATCTTTTTCGGTGTATTTCAACATGCAATTACCACTGTAAACAGGACTTGGTCCTGTGTCTGAGTGCAACTTGTGGCTGTGGCATCAGCCAGAGGTGAGTGAATAGTTTTATCCAGCAGACATCTGACGGTAACAGGACTCTACTGGATAGAAGTTACCCAGGGCTCAAGGGTGCGATCAAAATGGTTGCAAATGCGACCTAATGTCGCCATAGTGCGACTGAAAAAAATCGTCGCACCGAATCTCGCCGGTCTGAACGAATCAGAGGTACTGAGGGATGGGACCTCTCCTTGATTGGCTGTGGTCCACGTGTGTGTAACATGTGTGTAAACAATGTCCGACTACCACTCCGAGGTGGTAGTCGGACAAGTTGAAGCTTAAAGTTTAAAAGTTTAAAAAGTTTAAAAGCTAGTTTAAAAACAGTCTCATGACTTCAGTCATCAAAGTAAGATGAATCCTTTAACAACTTTTGTTTCTTAGGTCCTCTTCTGTCTGTGAAATGGACAAGTCTAAATATTTTGCAGTTTTGGAGAAGGTAATGTTTAAGCAAAGTCATTATTTTACTTAATACATAGCCTGATATCAGAGAAATGGGCCAATGCTGCCATCTGCTGGCTGAAAGTGGGCAGTAACTTTGAGGGATTTATGGAGGTCCAATGGATATCAAACTTTAAATGCTCATAAAATAAAATCCAGAATAGAAAGGAACCTGCCTTTGATATATATATATATATATATATATACATATATATATATATATATATATATATATATATTTTTTTTTTTTTTTTTTTTTTTTTTTTTTTTTTTTGGTCCTTCTCTCTCATATACTACATGCTGAAGAAAAAATCTTTTATGGTTTCAGAGGAGTTATGTCTGAGGCGAGATAAGTGTTTATATGAGTCTTTAACTTTTGCGCCAAATATGCAGCTTCCTGGTGAAAATAAGTCAGCGGCTTATGCACATATTTTAAAAGTCTTGAAGAGACGAATAAGTGAGATTTATCTGAGATCTCTATGACCTTCCTGTGATTTTTTTAATGATTTTTAGAAAATTTATTTAAATTTATCTACATTTATGTTGTACATATTTTATTATATCTTGAGATGTTTGAGGTTTAAATTTCAGCTTGGTGAAGCACTGTAGGCACCTTTTGTTCAGTAACATTTCTTGTGCAGATGTTCAAATAAAGAACATTATGTGGAAAAACTGCAGTGTTGAATCAATTGAAAATTTCGGCGCACTCAACTTTTGTGTCGGTGCACCTAAGCAAAAAAGTTAGGCACACCGGTGCAACCAGTGATAAAAGTTAGTCTAGAGCCCTGTTACTGTAGAGACTGAAGGCTGTGAATGTGTGTGAGTGTATTATAAATTTTTTCAAAATTTAAAAGTCTGTTAGTGATGAAACATGGGATGACAACATGCCAGTGTTCATGTGATTAATTTGCATTAATATCGATACAACTTTCAATGCAAAAGGCTGTGGTTCATTGAAAACAGATTTTAACCTCACTTTTGCATTGAAAGCCACCAGTTAAGAGTCCCTGCTGTAAAACTTAAAATATTAGCACAATGGATATGTCATTTTAAACAAAAACTTACCCCAAACAATGTGAATGAATGGATTCTGGAAGATAAAGGAGAGAGAGAAAACATTATCATTATCACAAGTTTATTGATTATTTACTTTTAAACAACATACACATAAAATTAGACCTCGCGCCCGCCCCCCACGCGCGGACAACTGCTGCTTTCACTCTGAACGCGCAATGCGCCAGTGCGCTGGCGGACACATTCACTGCGTATGACTGATCCGCGCATTTGCGCGTTCAGTACTTTAAGCGCCTGCAGTGACTTAATGGCATTTATGATTAACGTAAAATATATAGGCGATTTCAAGAGACCTCCTTTCAGGCAACACGACTCATGCAACATCCATGAGTTTGAATTTGAAAAAATAACCTTTAAACGTGTCAAAATAGGCGACTTTAGCGACTGTGGACACTAACGTCGCTTCGGGTGTTTATGCGCAAGGTAATAACCAGAGTCGACATGCGCACTCTGACAAATTACTGATCGAAAAACAAGTGAGAACCCCCACCATGAGCCTTTAAAAAGTTCGCAGTGCTGTTCTATTCGCTTAAATAAACGTAATAACGCAAAGCCAACAAGCTAATTTATGGAAGGGACACTGTAAATTGGTCTAGCCTTAAACTAGCATATGGTATGACGTCTTTATTCATGTTTATACTTGCATAACAAAGTCGCCTACCCACAATTTTAGCCTAACTTAAAAGTATATATATTCTAGCAACATTCCAACTAAGTTACGTTCATGTTAACCGAAGAAAAGCGTAAATTTCGACACCGCCATAGCAAACACATTCTCCGTTAGCCAAAAGTCCGCAGCAATGAAATGGCTGCTTGATCGCCACGAAGTTGACCACTTTAACTAATTCTCGACGCCCCGTGGTACACACATTGGTTTGCAAAAACTATTTCTTCTGCTGTGTTTAAAATGAAGCGAATTAAGCGAATTCAAACGCGTATTAAGGGCAACACGAAAACATTTTTCTTACCCGTGACGCAGTCTCGACATTTTGCTCTTGCTTAGTCATCGTCGGCTCAGCAATAACAGTGACTTTGACAGAGAGTGGGACATGCGCAGTAGAGTTACAAGTCACTGAAATAGCATTTGGACTTGAGTAGAAACAACACTGTTTCGTTTGATTTGTTTAATTTATTTATTTATTTATTTTTATAATATATCGGCAGTCGACTTTCTGGAGTTCAACAAACAAAAAAAATCAATAAATCGGCAACCAAAACTGTGATTAAAAAACTGCAATTAACTGTATACAACACATCTGTTCCTTAATAAAAATAATAAAAAGACATGAGCAGAAATTACATACCTTGTCAACAAGGAGGAAAAAACTTTTGTCCTCGTCCTGTGAAGTGTGGCTGGCTTAGAAATGCGATTGCATTATTGAGCTCTTTGAGTGAAATTATCATATGCATATAAACTGCAATGAATTTGAGCAGTGTAGGGCAAAACTGATTTATTACATGATGTCAATTAAACATGAAGGAGAAAAAAGGAAACTAGCGGTTTTCCTGTAATATAACTCAGAATTTTACTATAATGTACTATAGATATGAAGATTTTAGAGGGGTTTTATTTTGAAATCCCACATCAGATTGACCCCAAATTGAGTGGGGGTATTCCTGGGGTGGCCGAGCATAAGACTGAGGTGGAATGACTCTGTGGAAACTAGCAGATATCCGGTAATATGAATCATAATTTTGCTATAATATACTACAGATATGAAGATTTGAGAGGCCTTTTGTTTTGAAATGCTACATCAGATTGACCCCAAATTGGGTGGGGGTCTTCCTGGGGTGGTCTAGCATAAGGCTGAAGTGGAATATGTCTGTGGAAACTAGCGGTTTTCCTGTAATATTACTCATAATTATGCTATAATATACTATAGATATGAAGATTTTAGAGGGGTTTTACTTTGAAATGCTACATCAGATTGACCCCAAATTCGGTGGGGGTATTCCTGGGGTGGTCTAGCATAAGACTGAGGTGGAATGAGTCTGTGGAAACTAGCAGATATCCTCTAATATTACTCATAATTTTGCTATAATATACAATAAATATGAAGATTTGAGAGGCCTTTTATTTTGAAATGCCACATCAGATTGAACCCAAATTGAGTGGGGGTCTTCCTGGAGGGGTCTACTACAAGACAGAGGTGGAATGAGTCTGTGGAAACTAGCAGATTTCCTGAAATATTACTCATAATTATGCTATAAAATACTATATGTATGAAGATTTTAGAGGCCTTTTATTTTGAAATGTTACATCAGATTGACCCCAAATTGAGTGGGGATCTTCCTGGGGTGGTCTACTAGAAGACTGAAGTGGAATGAGTCTGTGGAAACTAGCAGATATCCTGTGATATGAATCATTATTATGCTATAATATACTATAGATATAAATGTTTTAGAGGCCTTTTATTTTGAAATGTTACATCAGATTGACCCCAAATTGGGTGGGGGTCTTCCTGGGGTGGTCTACTACAAGACTGAGGTGGTATGGGTCTGTGGAAACTAGCGGTTTTCCTGTAATATTACTCATAATTTTGCTATAATATACTATAGATATGAAGATTTGAGAGGCCTTTTATTTTGAAATGTTACATCAGATTGACCCCAAATTGAGTGGGGGTCTTCCTGGAGTGGTCTAGTACAAGACTGAAGTGGAATGAGTCTGTGGAAGCTAGCAGATATCCTGTAATATGAATCCTTATTTTGTCATAATAAACTCCATATATGAGGATTTTATAGGCCTTTTTTTTAAATGTTACATCAGATTGACCCCAAATTGGGTGGGGGTCTTCCTGGAGTGGTCTTCTACAAGACTGAGGTGGAATGAGTCTGTGGAAACCAGCAGATTTCCTGTAATATTACTCATAATTATGCTATAATATACTATAGATATGAAGATTTGGGAGGGGTTTTATTTTGAAATGCCACATCAGATTGACCCCAAATTGAGTGGGGGTCTTCCTGGGGTGGTCTAGCATAAGACTGAGGTGGAATGAGTCTGTGGAAACTAGCAGATTTCCTGTAATATTACTCATAATTTTGCCATAATATACTCCATATATGAGGATTTTAGAGGCCTTTTATTTTGAAATGCCACATCAGATTGACCCCAAATTGAGTGGGGGTCTTCCTGGGGTGGTCTAGCATAAGACAGAGGTGGAATGAGTCTGTGGAAACTAGCAGATTTCCTGAAATATTACTCATAATTTTGCTATAATATACTATAGATATGAAGATTTTAGAGGGGTTTTATTTTGAAATGTTACATCAGATAGACCCAAAATAGAGTGGGGGTCTTCCTTGGGTGGTCTAGTACAAGACTGAAGTGGAATGAGTCTGTGGAAACTAGCAGATATCCTGTAATATGAATCATTATTTTGCTATAATAAACTCCATATATGAGGATTTTATAGGCCTTTTATTTTGAAATGTTACATCAGATTGACCCCAAATTGAGTGGAGGTCTTCCTGGAGTGGTCTTCTACAATACTGAGGTGGAATGAGTCTGTGGAAACTCACAGATTTCCTGAAATATTACCAATAATTATGCTCTAATATACTATAGATTTGAAGATTTTAGAGGGGTGTTATTTTGAAATGCCACATCAGATTGACCCCAAATTGAGTGGGGGTCTTCCTGGGGTGGTCTAGCATAAGACTGAGGTGGAATGAGTCTGTGGAAACTCGAGTTTTCCTGCAGTTCTATATTACCGTGATGTCAAGAATATACAGGCTCCCCTAAATACGAGCGCTTGCTCACTTCACGCCTTTCTCCACGGTGCTGGATTGCTTCACACCAGTTACTCGTGTCGCTCTGTGTTTGGCTTGCAGCAAGACACATGCACCTGTAAACCAATTCCCATGCATGTTTTGCCTTCTTTTGCCAGACCTGTTACTTCTCTGTCCTTATACGTTTTTCGTTTGCTTACACCGCTCCGTAGAAACAACACCCTTTCTCAATAATAAACAGCGTGTCGAATTCGCTGGATGACTTTCATTTTTTCATGTTTTGCCCATGTTTCTTGTTTGCTTCACTCCATCGGGGTGGAAGAATATGTGTTCTAGAGCTGCATCAGAAAATAGTGATGTGCACAGAGACTTTCCGGAGAAAAAGTTAAATGCTTTTTATTCAGTTTCTGACTCGAAAACAGTTGCACCAAAGTGAAATAAACAGGAAAGGGTGATCTCTGAATCAATGATTGAATTAACGCTGTACCATGCTAGCTACACAAAAGTCCATCTGGTTGCCTCGTAAAGACGTTCCAAATGAAAACTACGGGACTTACAAGGATAAAAATAAAATGCTCCAAATGCAGTATATATACCATACAGTTGAGCCAACATTGTTTGTTGCTTTATAATGCACTTCACACCACTGCTGACATTGGTCAGGACCTGGTGAAAACTTTAGCCTCATGCACTCCAACTTACTCCAACACTCAGACTTACGATCTCTTACTCCTCATCAAAAACAGTCACAATTTCAACAACCCTTCGTTTCAATAGAGATAATAAATTGCTACTGGAATTTTTTTTTTTTTTGAAAACGTACTTACCAGCATATCCAAAGGATCTTGCAGTCTGTGACGAAGGCGCAAAAGTGAAGTCTGTGCGCACTGTTGAGCCGTTCAACCCATTCAAGTAACTTGAGCATGCGCAGACGTGATTTGACCAACAAGACGAAGGCGCTTTAATTTTAACGCATTTAGTCTTGTTGTGTGGACAGGGAAATTCTATTTAGACCAGCCATAGGAGGTTGCTTGTTGAAGAAACACAGTTCTGTAAATTGAATACAAAATACTCTCATTTTCACACAGATCAATTAAAAAACTTAATTTAGACCAACATTAGCAAGTTATCTTTTTTACAGTGTGTTACTGATAGAATAAACTGATTCAAACTGATTCTCTCTCATACACACACAGCCTCCATCAGTCGACCTACCTCCACCTCATCAACCTAATTTCCCTGATACACTGGATGTCATGACTGAAGACGACCTAATTGGTAAACAAGCCTCCATCACATATAAGGATTGTTTGAAGCAGCTGGCAACAACCCTTGTGCTTCCAGTTCAGAAGTGCCCATACAGATGTGGTGTCAGCCAAGTGGAGTGTCAGTACCGTCCTCCCTTTGAAGTTACCATTACTCGCAGGGGTACTGCTGAGCATCATGGAATGGGTAGGTGTTGTAATCACACTACATTGCAAATAACTTTAGATCTGTGGTGGAGGCAATGCTAATGCATTGACAATGGTTTTGTGACACTTTATTAAGATTCCAAAGTTTTTGATGTACTTATTTGAAGCCATTCTATTTTTTTGTATTTATTAATGCAACTTGAAGTATGTCCCCTTTTTTGTCAGACCTGTTGGCCATGCTGTGTGGAGATGGAGCTCACAGCCTACCGTGAAATATGAGATGCTGGCAGGGGACTTCATGTTGGCCAGCAATATCCTGCTCTCAGGGAACAGCTACGCCTAAATCTCTCTTCTGTTTCGGTTCATGAACATGGGGATGGTGGACCATAGTTCCTTCTTCAGTATTCAGGACACATATTGTGTAGATACTGTAAAGGAATATTGGGAGGAGAGGAGGGCTGAGGCTATGCATCGCCTAAAAGACAGAGATGTGGTGATAGCAGGTAATGTACACATTTTTTGTTCTTTTAGGCTAAAGCAGTATGTCAATATGTGAATTTGATGTTCTGTGAAAATCACTAATTATTGTTAACTGTTTCAAAAACAGATGGAAGAATGGACAGCCCTGGACATTGTGCCCAGTACTACATACACTGCCATGGAGAATGAATCAAGGGAAATAATCTCTGTCATCACTGTGGACAAAAGGGGGACGGGGCGAAATTTCGTAATCATGGAGAGAGAGGCATTTGTGCGGACAGCTGACAGTCTTCTGAATGAGGTGAAGCTAGTGGAGGTCTGCACTGATGCCCATGTGCAGATCTCCGCCCTAATGAGTGAGGTGGCACTGAAATTGTCTGTTAGGACTGTTACTTGAAGAATTAATTTGAACAACTACTGGTACTTTGGGGTGGGTTGTATTTACTGAACTTAATTTACATTTTATTTTTCTGAATCAGACAAAGGAAAGTACAAAGACCTTGGGCTGCAGCACAGCCTGGATATGTGGCATGGGTCTAAGAATTTTGCAAAAATGATCCATGCTGTAAGTTCTGCTATCATTATTATGGCGTGACTTTATGCATGACAACCTCTACCCCAATTGGAGGTATGTAATAATGACTGTTATGTCTATTCCTGGCTGCACAGGTCAAGGGTCAGTCCAGTTTGAGCTGTTGGCTGAAAGATGTTGTCAACCACTTTTGATGGTGCTGCAAAACAGCAGATTCTTACGAAGACTTCCTTGTAAGTTGTCTTTTTTTTTTTTTTTTTTTGAAAATATCTGTAATGCTTTATGGCAACTCCATCAAAAAAGAATAATGTCTGTAACAAACATACAGTGTAATTACACATAGCTTGTTGGCAAAGGAAAGAATAAGTACACATGGCTTCTTGACTTTATATAGTACCTTAAAGATTAAAGGTTACCACAAGTAGCTACCGAGATGTCCTTGTGGTAAATGAGGTGACCTACTTGTTTGTTTATGTGTTTGTTTTCGAGCAGAAGAAGAAAGAAAACTTTTTTTGTGTACAAGGCAGTAATAGCAAATCAAACTAGACAATTTCCACACGCAGAAATTGTGAGAGGGGCTCGGGGGTCGGGGGTGGTTGTGGGGAGGCATGCCAGTTTGAGTCCAAGTTCAGGCTGAAACAGCATGTAGCTGGACAATGACACTGAGAAATGTTTAAGAAACACAGCAGACATGACAGGAGATTGTATTCATTAGTTTTAGTCATGTGTGACCTGATAAACTGATGCTGATCAGCTGACACCTGAGCTTAGGCTGTCTGTTTTCTATACTCTGTCTGCAGCTGAGAACTGAAGAGCTGTGTCTGTGTATGTATGAGAGCGAATCAGTTTGAATCAGTTTATTCTATCAGTAATAGGAGGAGAAGGAGTAGAAGTAACAGTAGTAGTAGTATTTTTAGTAGTAGTAGTAGTAGTAGTAGTAGTAGCAGTAGTAGTAGTAGCAGTATTTTTAGTAGTAGTAGTATTAGTGGTAGAAGTAGTAGTATTTTTAGTAGTAGTAGTAGTAGTAGCAGTAGTAGTTGTAGTAGTAGTAGTAGTAGTAGTAGTATTTTTAGTAGTAGTAGTATTAGTAGTAGAAGTAGTGGTATTTTTAGTAGTAGTAGTAGTATTTGTAGTAGTAGTAGTAGTATTTTTAGTAGTAGTAGTAGTATTTTAAGAAGTAGTAGTAGTAGTAGCAGTAGTATTTTTAGTAGTAGTAGTATTTTTAGTAGTAGTAGTAGTAGTATTTTTAGTAGTAGTAGTATCAGTAGTAGAAGTAGCAGTATTTTAGTAGTAGTAGTATTTTAGTAGTAGTAGTAGTAGTAGTAGTAGTAGTAGTAGTAGTAGTAGCAGTAGGATTTTTAGTAGTATTTCATGGGGGGGGGCTCACAGTTATATGTAATAAATTAAACTTAAATACAGTGATATTAATATATTACTACGTTATTGGCTCAGTTATTCCATTTTCAAATAATTTTTTTTTTTTATCAGGCCAATAACGTAATAACCAACTGATAACGTAGTCAGTTATTACGTTATTGGCCTATTACATTTTAAAAATGGCAAATTTATTACGTTATGGGTCGTTATTATGTTATTGGCTTCTACAGGCCCTCCTAAAAGTTGAGGTGACATGACTACAAATGGATTGTAGCTGTGCTACAAAGAAACAATGAAATTAATCTAATTAAACAGTGTCTGTGTGTCACTATGGAAACACAGTTAATGTGGTTTGATGACTGTAGCTGTATGACTTTACCTTACTCAGAACAGTATAAATACTTGTCATAATAATCAAAGAAGACGCTTCAAACCAGAACTTTTGTAATATAAACATATTTCTTTATTTGAACAAATCAAACCAAACTTCTATATAGAAACTATTTACAGAAGCCCAACAGAATCCTCCAGGAGCAAACACTATGTGTGTGACAGTGGCGAGGAAAAAACTCCCTTTGAACAGGAAGAAAACCTCGAGCAGACCCAGACTCCTGGAGGATGGACGTCTGCCGTGACCAGTTGGGGGGACGGGGGGGGGACAGAGAGAAAGGGAGAGAGAGAGAGTGTGAGAGACACACACAAATACACAGACAAACAGACAGACAGACAGAGACAGGCTCATCTGCTGCAAAAAAGAGAAATAAAAATGTTTTAGTGTGACAGTTGTGATTGTCTGCAAATTCAGTTGTCATTCAAATAAGTTTTAAATGTGCATTTGCCTTCTGCACTTACCTTCTGCCTCCGACCTTACCACTGCAACTGACATCCCCTACTGTGTGGAGCACCCTGTTTTTAAGAAGGAAGGAGCGACAAACATGTGCCATGACACTGTCTGGAATGAACATGTCAACTATAGAATCGGACCGCACAACATGTGTCATGACATGGTTGACACAACACGGGAATCGTGTGACACGAAACGTGCCACAATGTGCCATGGGGCAGCCATGGCTCAGGTGGTAAGTGGGTTGTCCAATAACCGAAGGGTTGGCGGTTCAAATCCCGCTCTGTCCTAGTCAGTCCATTGTGTCCTTGGGCAAGACACTTCACCCTCCTTGCCTCCAGTGCCACCCACACTGGTGTATGAATGTTTGGTGGTGGTCATAGGGGCCGTAGGCGCAAAATGGCAGCCACGCTTCTGTCAGTCTGCCCCAGGGCAGCTGTGGCTACAGATGTAGTTTACCACCACCAGAGGGAGAATGTGAGAGCGAATGAATAATGGGTCAATAATGTAAAAAGCGCTTTGGGTGTCTAGAAAGGCGCAATATAAATCCAATCCATTATTATTATTACAACACGACACGGAAACATGTCACATGAAAACACATGACACGACACAGGAATCGTGTGACACAAAATGTGCCACAACACGACACGGGAAACATGTCACATGAAAACATATGACACGACACAGGGATCGTGTGACATGAAATGTGCCACAACACGACACGGGAAACATGTCACATGAAATCTGAGAATTGAGCACTGGCTGGTGAGGGGTTCCAAGGTTTTGGTATTTCCTCTTGATGCTCAGTGCTGTCTGCCATTTCATACGCAGTTGAAAGCCAGCGTCGGTGGCCAACTTGCGTCTTCTGAGTTGGCTACAGCGTTGGATGTGATGTTGCCTAAACTCAGGATCAGTCTTGTACCTCTGGGCAAGGTACATTTTCTGTCTGCTCTGAAAAGCAGGATCTGCGTTGTACCTATGGGCAAGGTACTTTTTCTGTTGGGTTTGAAAAGAAGGATTGCTACGGTACCTCTGGGCAAGATACTTTTTCCACTGGGTCCGAAAAGAAGCATCTGTATGGTACCTCTGGACAAGGTACTTTTTCTGTTGGGTCCGAAAAGAAAGATTGGTACAGTACCTCTGGACAAGGTACTTCTTCTGTTTGGTCCGAAAAGAAGGATCGGTACGGTACCTCTGGACAAGGTACTTTTTCCGTTGGGTCCGAAAAGAAGGATCAGTACGGTATTGCATCACCAAACGTTCTTTAATTTGCATTTTAAATTTTGCATAGTAACTTTTAAATGATGACAGCCATTGTTCGCGATGGCTGCCTTCCACATATTGAATTTTCTGTGCCTGAATTCTTTTCCGGCGAAATTCAGCACAGCTGGCATACCTCATCCTTTCTCCACGATCTCTGAAGAGTGTGTGGAGGTGGTCAGCCAGGTCAGGGAGTTCCCTGAAAGTCATGACAATCGCCTTGCCATGATAAGAGGGTAAACCTCTTTGGTCTCTGGAGTGGGAATCGAACACTCCATACCTCCCGGACTTGTCACGCAAAACTGCAATGACCTCCGGAGCGACAAGGATTAAAGCATGGCTGACCTCTACTGTCAGACACTCCAGCTGGGTGGCAAGTGGCAGCCCCAACTGCAGTCTTCCAGGGCTGGATGCATTCACACAGCCACAAAAGATGTCATGCTTATTGACATTGTTCAAACGTCTGTCTGTTAAGACTTCCTCTGACATCTCCTCAACAGTCAGGTGGTTGCTCTGGAAAGTCTTGTCATGAATCAGCTTCCATTTGGTTTGGGTATACAACGAGTCTCCTAGTTCCAGGACTCTATCAAGTGCAGTTCTGGTTAAATGACAGCCCTCAGCATGGAACGCCAAAAATGTCAGTGCATTTCGCTGCACTGATGATTTCACGAGAATACTTATCATCATCCTGACAGTGACTGGCCTGGATTGACTCTACATGTCGAGTCTTGTTCCTGGTTTTATCCTGAAATAATGTTAAAAATTGTAATTTATTACTTTTTCAAAGTTCTTGTATTATCTATCTATCTATCTATCTATCTATCTATCTATCTATCTATCTATCTATCTATCTATCTATCTATCTATCTATCTATCTATCTGTCTGTCTGTCTGTCTGTCTGTCTGTCTGTCTGTCTGTCTGTCTGTCTATAAGTAATTTAATAAATTATACACATCGATCAGCTCTATATGTCAAGTGTCATGAGATAATTGATAATTTGATAAATTGATAATTGATGATTTGGCACAATACAAAATGTGATTGATTGACACATATAATATTTATTTTATTTATTTTAACAACATATTTTTTATAAATTAATGTGTATCATATTAACATTAATTTAATAATATTTAAAGGTTTATATTTAAATATAATTATTATATTAGTATTATTCAATGATACTTGTTTTCATTATTATTATTAGGCCCGAGCCCAGACATACATGTCGGCGAGGGCCTATTAAAATCGCATGGTTCCGTTATTATTGGGTTTCTTTTTATTTTTTATTTTTTATTATTATTCTCTCGCCACTTTGAATGTAAAATTGACCCCCTGAACGTTAACGAAAAGTCAATTTTATTTGATAAAAAATTCAAGCCCGGCAATTTTTTTTAAAATTTGAAGTTGCCAAGAAAAAATATCGCAAAATGACTCGGTAGCGCCCCCTCAAAAATCAAAATACATTATGCGGATGGGAGCCCTCTCCAAATTTTTTTCATTTCACAAACATGAAACTTGGTCCAGACATAGCCCACAGTAGGACAAGTAAAAAATTATATCATGGCCCTGCCCTAAACCCAACAGGAAGTCGGCCATATTGGGTGGAAGTGTGGACCTCTAAAATCCCACCCCTCATACTTTCATCATCTCCTCCTAGGGTTTACATCCAATTTGGACCAAACTTGGTGAAAATCACCTACACACATGTGTGATCAAAAGTTATCACCTACATTTTTGATCAAATGTTGGGTGTGGCTGTGATGACCTCACAACAAAGTGGCCATTTTGAGAAGTATAAAATTGTGGATACGTCGCATAGACAGTTTCAGATTGAGTTGGACCCAATGTGACATTTGTGCAGAATAACAATGTGAACGCGATGATATGTAACTCGTATAGTTGGATCGTAAAATGGCTCTCTCACGCCCCCTACAGTTTTTGAATGGGAGTGAAAAAAAAATTATGACATAGGAAAAAGACATTTGACACACACATCCCTCATGCCAAACTGAACCAAAAAGCCACTGAGGACACACCCCTATTTAGAATCATGTTGCCATGACAACACCACAACTGTGTCATTCAAATGAATGGGGTTTTTCCACAAGGACGTTATTGCTGAAAAACTCTTTGTGTTCCACTAATGGTACACAGACTGAAAATTACACTGTGGAAAAGTAGAATTTTCCAGCAAGAAGAATTTTCAAAATATTGAAAAATGACTTGGCCACACCCTCTCAAAATACTAAAATACATTGCGCAGATGGGAACCCACCCCAAAAAAATTTCAACGTAGAAATATGAAACTTGGTCCAGACATAGCCCATGGTAGGACAAGTAAAAAATTACATTATGGCCCCGCCCTAAACCCAACAGGAAGTCAGCCATATTGGATGGAAATGTGGACCTCTAAAATCCCACCCCTCATACTTTCTTCATCTGCTCCTAGGGTTTACATCCAATTTGGACCAAACTGGGTGAAAATCACCTACACACATGTGTGATTAAAAGTTACCACCTACATTTTTGATCAAATGTTGGGCGTGGCTGTGTTGACCTCACAACGAAGTGGCCATTTGTAGAAGTATAAAAGTGTGTATATCTCACACAGACAGTATCAGATTGAGTTGGATCCAATGGAACATTTGTGCGGAATGACAACCTGAACACAAAGATATGTAACTCGTATAGCTGCATTGTAAAATGGCTCTCTGGCGCCCCCTACAGTTTTTGAATGGAAGTGAAACATTTTTTATTGACACAGGAAAAAGAAATTTGGCACACACATCCCTCATGCCAAACTGAACCAAAAAGCCAATGAGGACACACCCCTATTTACAATCGTGTTGCCATGACGACACCAAAACTGTTCCATTCAAATGAATAGGGTTTTGCCACAAGGATGCAACTGGTGAAAAACTCTTTGTGTTCCACTAATGGTACACAGACTGAAAATTACACTGTGGAAAAGTAGAATTTTCCAGCAAGAAGAATTTTCATAATTTTGAAAAATGGCTTGGCCACGCCCCCTCAAAATATGATAATACATTACACGGATGGGAACCCACCCCAAACTTTTTTCCATGTACAAACATGAAACTTGGTCCAGACATAGCCCATGGTAGGCCAAGTAAAAAATTACATTATGGCCCCGCCCTAAACCCAACAGGAATTCGGCCATATTGGATGGAAGTGTGGACCTTTAAAATCCCACCCCTCATACATTCTTCATCTCCTCCTAGGGTTTTACATCCAATTTGGACCAAGCTGGGTGAAAATCACCTACACACATGTGTGATCAAAAGTTATCACCTACATTTTTGATCAAATGTTGGGCGTGGCTGTGATGACCTCACAACGAAGCGGCCATTTTTAGAAGTATAAAAGTGTGTATATCTCGAACATACAGTCTCAGATTGAGTTGGACCCAATGTAACATTTGTGTGGAATGACAACCTGAACACGATGATATGTAACTTATATAGATGGATCCTAACATGGCTCTAGCATGCCCCCTACAGTTTTTGAATGGGAGTGAAAAATTTGTTTTGGCATAGGCAAAAAAAAAAATTGACACACACATCCCTCATGCCAAACTGAACCAAAAAGTCAATGAGGACACACCCCTATTTACAATTGTGTTACCATGAAAACATCAAAACTGTGCCATAAAAATGAATGGGTTTTTGGCAGAATCCCACCCCTCATACTTTCATCATCTCCTCCTAGGGTTTACATCCAATTTGGACCAAACTGGGTGAAAATCACCTACACACATGTGTGATCAAAAGTTATCACCTGCATTTTTTATCAAATGTTGGGTGTGGCTGTGATGAGCATGTGACAAAGCAGTCATTTTCAGAAGTATCAAACTGTGTGTATCTGTATCTGTAATGTCGGATTAAGCCCACGATACAGTTTCCTCTCACTGTCTGTGTCCTCGGCGGTCGCATGGGAGGGCGAGGGCCTTAACACCGCTTGTGGTTTTAATTATTATTATTATTATATTTAACAATAATTATAATATATAATTACATCATTTCCATTGTTTATCATTTCATATTGTTACGACCCATTTGTGGGTCGTAGTGTCATTCTGTGGGTGTGTCCACTTTTGTCTGGTGTGAGTGGGTTATATGTTGCCGGGGCGTAACAATATTATTATTTACAGAATTTTGTCTGAGAATAATGAAGTATTTCTGATTGTAGGATTAGTGATAGCTGCTGTAAATAACTAAGCATATGTTCTAAAAAAAACCTTTTCTTGTGTTAATTTATGAGTTAACTCGTATTTTTTTATTATTTATTATAGTTTTTTTTAATTATAATTTACTATTATTAGCAACAGCTATAATGTCAACAGAATGTTAACCCTTAGGGGTCCACAGTCATGGCCCCGTGACTCAATCACATGACATTCTCAACATGTCGTAGCATTGGAAGTTGATCATGTAGACCGCTGGGGATTGCATTTCAAAGTGTGGACTTGAAAGACTCTCCCACTTTTTATTTGATGTTGATAGAGCAAATACAACCGGTGATATGACAATTTGAAACCGGAGCAAATAAACAGGAATAAAAGTATGAAAATGAGGCGGGGGGGTGGTATATTTCTTACCTTATCTTTGGCATTTTTGTGTCCTTTTTCAAAACGGAAAAAAACTGGCAGAATCTGTTGATTCTAATCCACAGACTGCATTAGCATTACAGGTAAAGGTGAGAATGACCCCCACTGGTGGGGGACGGTGGGGGGAGGTAGGAGAATACCTGAGAAAACACCAATGTAAAGATCTACTTTTATGTCAAATATCTGAGTATCGTTTTAATTTATTCATTCATTCATTTTCTGAACCCGCTTTATCCTTCGTTTTGTATGTAGCTGGGATAGGCTCCAAGCGACCCCCGTGACCATTTTAATTTATAACAATTTTAATTTTATATACCTAATATTTGGAACTAATATTCACTTTTAAAGTCTTTGAAAATGTTTGTTAGCGTCTTTGTGTTATTTATCCAATAAATTACATGAATTTTTCAAATCAGATTTTATATTTTTTGTGGGTTTTTTTGGCCTTTTATGTTAATATAGTAGGTTAAAGTGAAAAAATAATAGACAAATGAGATAGAAGTTGTGCTAATAAAAAAAAAAAAAAAAAAAAAAAGATACCAAACATGGGTATGATAAAAATTTCTTTATATAGTACATAAAGGCAAAATCAAAAGTACTCAAAAACGGCAAAAATAGGTTCAGACCCCTGAGGGCTAATATTTCATTCATATTTCTGATAATCACACTACATGTAATTGGCACTATCCCATATCAAACTACTTGGTCATGAATTTTAAAGGGTGTGACACTGGTTCTGTACAAAGCATTTACCTTTGTACCTTTGAAATCCTGCTTGTTGGCCCAAAAGCAAAAAAGGGAAATGCTGATGAGTAGGATGGGCAAACTCACTTCCTGGATCAAACCAGAAGTGACAAGTCTGGGAGTCATTATAGACTCAGACTTAAACTTTAAGTCCCACATAAAGAAAGTCACTAAAACGTCATTCTTCCACCTCAGAAACGTAGCCAAAGTAATGCCGGTTATAAATCGAAAGGATGCTGAAAAACTGGTCCATGCTTTTATCTCCAGCAGACTGGACTACTGTAATGCACTCCTTACAGGTCTCCCAAAAAGCACCACAGACAGACTTCAGCTGATTCAGAACTCTGCAGCAAGGTTATTAACCAAAACCAAGAAGAGAGAGCACATTACTCCAGTGTTGGTTTCCCTGCACTCGCTACCGGTAACCTACAGAATTGATTTTAAGATACTACTCCTCACGTATAAAGCTCTAAATGGAACCGGACCAAGTTACATTGCAAACTCACTGATCAGTTATGTACAAACTAGAACACTGAGGTCATCAAACGCAGGGTTACTAGCGACTCCCAGAAATATTACAAAGAAAATGGGGGACGCAGCCTTTACTAACTATGCACCAAAGTTATGGAATACAATTCCAAAAGACATTAGAGAAGCCAGTTCACTGAATATATTTAAAACCAAATTAAAAACATTTTTATTCTCATTAGCCTTTGAAAGGAGATAAAAATGGGGTCACAATTCAGGAACCAGGAATGTGCGGTTTTTATTTTTATTTTATTTTATTGTATTTCTGTTTTTATTTTTTATTTTATTGTATTTCAAATTTCATCTTATTTCTTGCACTTCAAAAATTCAATGCATAATCAAATATTTTAATGTGCGCTGCTTTTATTTTTATTTTATTGTATTTCTCTCAAATTTCATCTTATTTCTTGCACTTCAAAAATTCTATGCATAATCAAATATTTTAATGTGCGCTGTTTTTATATTTATTTTTATTTTATTGTATTTCTAATCAAATTTTAATGTATTTTAATATTGTATTTTTTCAATCAATGTGAAGCACTTTGGGCTACAATTTCTGTATGAAAGGTGCTATACAAATAAAGTTTATTATTATGATTATTATTATTACTCTAAATTGAATGCAATTACCTTGAAGTCTATGCTTTTGAATTGAAGTAAACCACACAGAAACAAAACAATCATCACTGACTAAACAATAACGGTGTGTCTGAATGCAATATGTAGCGTGTCCATTAGATGAATGTACTCACCTCTTCTGTGGTTGCTTCAGATGAGGTGGATGCAGCCGTCATGAACCAGGGTGACTGGGCCTTGGATGGAGTTGGTGTTCGGGTCATCTGATAAATGCAAATACTGGTGAATCTTCAAATATAAAGCAACTTCATGCAGAGACAGTCAGCACATGTATTAAATTAATTAAACCCAGAGCTCTTTGGATCACCTGCAGACAATTCAGATGTACTGACAAGGAGCTGTTATAGTAGCATAGATTTTTCATAATATAAATGCTGGGCTGAGTGTTTTGTAAAGGTTGTGACTGTGGAAAGGAAAATATACCTTCTCAGGTAAAGGAGGATCACTGTCCACATCCATGATGGTCCAGGCCTGTCCATCTGGTGAGGGGGTCAGAACCTTGGCTGTCTGAATACACAGAGCAACAAAATATCAGTGAAATGCAGATTTTCAGATGACACATTTTATTGAAGAGGATTAATCCTTACCTTTGCAATTGGAGAACAGACGGGGGTGTCTGTCTCACCCAAACTGCAGGACAGTCTGGCTGGGGGTGAGTCAACCAGCTGATGACAGATGAGAGGAACGATAGTAAATTTAAGTGTGGACGATGTAGATGTCTCAATGAAGACACTGAATAAGCTGCCATTGTTCAGCGTTTGTGTCAGTGTGTGGTCAGAGGAAGCTTACATTGAACACTGCAGTTGGGAAGCGGGGGGGGTGCCCATCCAGGGTCCTGGGGTTGTCTTACCGCTGCCGGAGCAGCCACCTGTGCCATCACAAACAGATACATCAGTTAAACATTAATCATTAAAGTTACACAAGGCTCTAGAAACATTATCACTGTGGTAAAATGGTTAGTATTGCTTCTCTTTTAGAGAAACACGACAGTCACAAATGTATTTATTTATTATATATATGTTTTCAATCAAATTCCAAATGCAAAGTGTCATTAATGCTTTGTAGTGCACAGAGTCAGAAAAAATGAGCAACAACTGCATTCATTATATATTGAGAGGAAAGAAAACTTACCGCCTGAGCTGAGGAAGCAGGGTCTAAAGGGGCGTCGTCCTCCTTCGATCTCCAGGAACGCGAGGCTGGAGGCGTTCCAGCCGTCTGACAAAAGATCATAGCATTTTAGACAATGAGGATAGTCTACTCATCTCTGTGAAGACACTGTTAATGCTGTAAGTGAATGAGCTGCAAATGTACAGAGTGTGTCAGCTGTGACAGGAAGTTATGTACCTCGCTCACTGGAGAACGGGGGCAGGGAGGGGTTCTGTCACGCGGGCGGGACCGACTCTTAGCAGTAGAGGATGCCACCTGTGCCAACCAAATAAGATACTGTTATGGAAATGTTCGACTGATAACCCACACACAAAGAGGAGGAGAGAAAGTTAGAGTTAAAATAAATAAATGCATTTATTGAGAAGTCAATCACAGAGAATCTCTGTAAGTGAAGTCTGCTTAAACAAGAGAAAACTAAAGATTATATAGAACCAAATCCAACCCCCTCAAACTATGATGTCATTCCTTACGTACATCATACCACTCCCTACTACTCCTTCTCTGCTCCGTGAAGAGGTCATGATGACCTCTTCACTCTAACCTTGCTTGGATCCCATCTGGAGTGCAGGCGCCATCCTCTATCTACACATTCAGACATTTAGGTGTTTGGGTTTTAACTCAAGGCAAGAACTCCGTTCCTGGGTTGGGGGTGTTACAGAGTGGTAAACATCACACATAATGAATAATGACTCAGCATTAAAAGAAGATGTACTAACAGTATAAAATATAAAGAGTATAAAATATAAAAAGTAAATTTTTCCACCACATTTCCTCCCTTTTGATTATTCAACCGAATCAATCATGCAAAAACATAACATTTACATACAAGTATCAATAAATGATTATAAATGATTATCAACCCATAGACAACCTAATTAAGCCATATTTCTCCAGATATAAATTATATGTAGCCAAATTTCCAGACTTTGTTTCTTTTTTCTTTTTAGATCAGGTTTGACATTGGAGGACAAATAGCAAAATACTATGGAAAAAAATACTATAAACATCCACCCATGATCTATCTGCTTTTGGACATCAGTCAGAACAGTGATTTCCAGCTTCACAATTTTTGTTCATTTGACAGGATTACACGTTGCTTTCTTCATACACCATCAAATCATCATCAAGATCATCTAAGTCATCAAAATCATAATTATCATCATCATCATCAATCACTTCATGCTATACCATACTAAAAGTAATGATGCAACAGGATAATATGAGGAGTAATACAAACACACCAAAAATCACAGCAATAATTTTCATCAACATTGCCTTCCATCCCCCAGACAGCAGCCAGTCCCAAAAACCCCAGCCTGTTGTAGTGTATGCAGTGTTTTCCTCATGTAGGACTCGTCTAAGGTGATCAAACTGATTGTGGAAACATCAGGTACATAGGTACAACACTGGTCGCCAATAAGATGACAGACACCTCCCTTTTTGGCCAATAGGAGATCTAAAGCTGCCCTATTCTGTAATGCGACAGTGCGGAGAGCTTTCATCTCACTGGTCATTAAACCCCTGTTCAACAGACGCAGTGAGATTCTCTAGCTCCACAGAAAGTTCTTCTATGTACGAGGCTAAACGAGCAGGGCCGTACATGGGAATAATACTGATTACAAACTTATACCCACCTGAAATCCGATCCCGTTTTACACGGGTGTGAGGCGGTGATATAACTGGGCTGATGGTCAATTTGGAGATAGCTGGAACCAAATAAGAGAGGTGACATGTACCTGCCCATCATGCTGGGAGATACAAATAAGAATGTTGACCACATGTCCACGCCATATCTGTAGGACAGCCATACCCATAATCAGAAGGAGTTAGAGCTACGGTGGCATTATATGTGGTAGTAACATTAAAAATAAAATAAAATAAAATAAAATAAAATAAAAATATGAGGTCTTAGCATCATAATGTGTCAGTGGGGATGGTGTACCTAGTAATGCCGTGAGATTGTAAAGGACTATAACTGGAGAAAAGTACATTTATCAGCCCTGTTTTCACAATTTGCTAACCCGCATGCTACCTTGAGAGTAATGTTACACCCAGATGTGTGTCCCAAATTATACTGTGTGTGTTCTGTGACTGGGGAATGGAAGCACAACTGTGGAATGAAAAAAAGATTAGACAGATCTGAGCCGAAAAACAACATTTTTCTGTACCATAGTAGTATTAGTGTCTCTAGAAAAATTTCTTGGATTTCTGAAGGAAGGTCACATTGGGTCTCAACCCCAGCCAGGGGTACGCCGTGACAGACGGCCACTGTCCACTTTATCATTGTGAATAGTGTGTGATTGATCGAGAGAGGATAAGGAGCGAACAGAGTATCTTCATGTGAGCTGTGTGGCATCAAACTACACACATAGCACGATTGATTAGTGACATGTCGTGTCAGATCACGTGTCACTCGCCACCATGTGTTATCGCTATAGTCGTGGTGATCAATGAGGTGGAGGTCACGTCCGTGACGTCCCCGAAGCTCTTCTGACCCTAGCTGTCCTCCGACAGACCAGGGTGCAACAGGAATGTGATGCGGTGGTGAAGGATCAGATACCTGATAGAATGTGTCCATGTACCACATGTACAGGCACAGGAGGGTGATGCAGGTGACAGCTGACCCTTTGATCACCTCCGTCGTTGTCGAATCAGTGTATGTGTGGGGCAGGGGTCTTCAGTCACTCGCCAGTGACCAGGCAAAGGATAAGTGTATATGAGACGTCACTGGGGTCGTTACCACCGCTAGGTTTCAACCAGTGAGTCTTGTGAGTGTGGGTGCGTGATACAGCTGTGTCCAGCTCCGGTGTCCAGTCGTCCAGTCTACGCTGTCGATCGATGCTCCGGCCCGTCCTCGGCTGCACCAGTCGGCGGTTCTCCCAGAAACCGCTTACAGTGGATCGCGTGGATCCACATGGCACGTTCAGCAACCTTGACCGCTGTGTGCGTCATCAGGAGCACCTGGAAAGCCCTCACCACCTGCGCTGTTTCCAGTGCTTTCGTCTGAAGTCCCGAACCAGGATCCAATCCCCCAGCTGCAGCGGATGGAACGGCCCCTCTGCAGGAACTGGTAATGCTGATTTCACCAGTACCTGTACTTGAGAGAGTTCAGAGGAGAGTTTCCTACACTAAGACAATGATGTCAACCCTGTGCTTGGTTGGGGGGCCTGGAGACCTGTATATGGGGGTCTCCCAAACATAATCTCAAAAGGACTCAGCCCACTTCGACTCCTACGTCTCATTCTCATTTGCATGAGAACCAGAGGTAGGGCCTTGACCCAGTTAAGGCCTGTTTCCTCACAACATTTAGCCAGTTTTGATTTTAGGGTGCTATTTTCCCTTTCAACAGCCCCCCCTGATTGTGGATGGTATGCCCAGTGTGTTTTGAGGTCAAAACCTAGCATTTCCCCTAACTCAGTTAGCGCTGTGTTCACAAAGTGGGACCCATTGTCTGATGAGATCTTCTTTGGGATCCCCCAACAAAAACAAAACAAAATGTCAGTTACCAAAGCCTTAGCCACTGCAGAGCTGTCTGCATGCTTTGCAGGAAAACATTTATCTAACATTCCTCCCTTAGACACATGATCTACGCCATGTGTCAGCTTAACAAACCAAGGGAAGAAATGTTTGGGCAGACAAGGTCGTCCATCAGCTGCCCCAGGTGAAACAAAAGACACAAGCCCGTGAAGAAGGACAACAAAGGAGAAGGTCATCAACATACTGTAAAGGAGCAACACCTGGTGGGAGGTCAAGGTGGGACAGCGAGTCGGCCAAAATCGAATTGTAAATGGTTGGGGCCTTGCAATACCCCTGAGACATGCGCGTCCATGTGTACATTTTGTTTTTGAACTGAAACGCGAACCAATACTGGCTATCTGCATGCACAAGCACGGATGTGCATGCATTCGAAAGGTCAATAACAGAAAAGTGAGATGCAGACGGCGGAATCTGTGACAAAATCGTGTGTGGATTTGGAACCGTGGGTATGCGTGGAACCACGGCTTTGTTCACCGCTTGTAGGTCTTGGATGAACCGTCATGTGTCTGGGTCAGTGGGGGTTTGCGCCTTTTCCACAGGAAAAATTGGGGTCCTGACCGGTGAATCAGGACATGGGACTATAATTCCCACATTCAAATAAGCTTAGAACTCGGACTGTTTTTGACATGGCCTGTAATCAGATCGCGGGGTAATGATGACCGGTGGGCAGTTCCGGACGAGACCCACATCATGTGGACCAGTAGCCCAGACACCAGGCGGGATATCAGCCAGTTCGGGTGGCACGGAGACGGGTGAGAGGCCTGTGGGAGATGTAGACATACAGGTGAGCTGAGCGCTTCATCATTTAACAACTGTACAGTTTTCTGACAGTGAAACACTGATATCATGCTCTGTCTGTATACCCCCAGTCGGGGAGCGAACATGATGGCAGGGTCAGAGGTGGGACACAAATCTGACACCTGCAAGGCCTTTTCCACAAACGGGCCCATGTCTTTCCAATCTGCATGGCATGGTTTGGAAAGAGCAACATGCGTGGTGCAGCACCAAGCCTGTAAAAAGAATGTTGGTTATCAGTCAGTGACACAGACAAAGCACAAAAAAATATGAATCCCAAAACATGTAACCAGTTGTGAGCTTATCAGACTCTGTGTGGAAAAACCTTTCCTCATATGTGGGGTCAGGGCCTCCAGGACTGAAATGAGAGGCACAATATAAATCATTTGGGGGTGAGACATAAGCGCCAGGCTGAAGTCTGCTGTCACTTAGCTTGACCCATTTTTCTGTAATTTGGGGGGAACAGACTTTCCAGTGGTATACATAATCTGGTAACCCAGCAGCATACCTAACCATTGTGTGTGCGTACACACAATGTGAGTGGAGATCTGTGCCTGCGACTGTGTTTCGTTGAGTTATTGTTAACCCCTCTGGACCCGATTCAAGTTTTACCCCCAATTTGCACATCAAATCCCGCCCACCCAAATTAATGGGACAGACGGGTGAGAGTAAAAAAGAATGTTAGAAAGTACATTCCTGTGAAACACATGCCAACGGAACAGTAAAGCTCTCTCTGTCCTGTTTACCACCAGCCGACACAGAAATAATAGTTTTTCCACTCAACTTTGGTGTAGGTGTCAAGTCTACATGTCTGATCACAGAGTATGTAGCTCCACTATCTACTAAAAACAATAACTTAAACCTGCTTATAGTAAGATCAACCACAGGGAGCTTCTGATAGGAGTCAGTACACAGCTGAGCATGTGTGTGTGTCTGATGTGTGTGTCTGATGTGTGTGTCACCTCCTCCTCCCTTGGGCAGTGCAGCAGAAGCTGTAGTGGGTGTGGAATCCGTGTCTGGAGACCCGCCCTCCAGGGCCGCGAGCCAATCCCCTGCCCCGTTCCCTCCACATGGCTGTCTCCGCCCCGCCTTCTCTGTGGGCAGTCCCTTTTCCCATGTCCTGGTTGGCCACAGAGGTGGCCCACCCCTCCACATGTCAGACCACCCCTTTCCGGGTGTAGGTGGGCCTCGAGTGTTCTCCGGTCCCCGCCCCCCGCCCACGCTGTTCCCCGGGGGGGGGGGGGGGGGGGGGCGGGCGGACCAGTCCTGAGTGTCTGATGAAAGTGACCCTGCCCTGCATATGGAATCTTCCACTGTCTCATCAGGCCTCTGTTTCAGGTGTCTCCATGCAGACAGAAAGCCTCAGGTGGGAAAAAACGTCCGGCAGAGGCTAGGGGTCATCTGTGCAGCCAGAAGCCGCCTGAGTTCGGACCCGGTGGGTCTGTGTTCATTGCAGAAAGTCCCTCGGATGGATCAGGTAGATGCTTCAGTGAATGTCCATGCCCTGAACACCACAACAGGACCGTCTGGTCCGCTGACTTCCACCATGGGCATTTGTGCAGCTGTGCCAGAAGTCAGTCCTCCCCCCTGCCTGCAGCATCAGCAGCGGGGGTGGAGTCGGGTTGTGTGGAGTCCAGCTCCGGCGGTGGAGAAGGCCGGGGGTCAGCAGACCTGGGGGGCCTGCTGGGGCCCGTTGACGTTTGGCCAGTTCTGGAATTACGGCTGAGTGTTCCGGGAGGGTGGGTGGGTTCTCGCGGCGTCTTTGTGGGCAGGCGTCCAGACCCGGACACCAACTTCGCTGCCTGCACAGAAACACAAGGGGGGGGGGGGGCATATGGTATATGGTAAAGTGGCGGAGCTCAAGCTCCTTGACAATTGAAAATATAACTGTTTAATCTGTATAATCTGTTTTATATCTGTTTTTATAACCAGCAGCATAATTTACCAGATCTTACAGACGTAGCACAGACGTCGCACAAAAATACAAGGGAAGTATAAAGTTATGAATACAAAGAAGTGGTTTAAATATTCTAACAAATTAGGCATAAAAGGGAAAAAACACAGCTAGATGGTGTCATCTACGGTTACAAATGCCTCACTTTGTTTTTGCTTCATTCAGCTTCCTCCGACCACATCTCAAAACATTTGTTACAAGTTTCCTATTGTTTAAATTCCCTGACCTTGTTTTTTCTCTCTTTGCCTCCCTTTAACTCATTCAGTTTTTGCACACTCAAAGTTGGCGTTTTAGAAAAAATACCCATGTTTACCCAATAATCAGCACATTCAAGCACAATTTCCCCATATTTTCTTTTTACCCATGGGTTTTGGAATAGGGGCCTCTCTGTCCACACCCCCGTCACTGTGCCCCGGCCAGTTTCCCATTTTTACACTTAGAACGTCTCCTAAGCGGTTTTTGTTCCTTACTTGGCGAACAAAGTACTAAAAAACCCTGATTTTTCTTTTCAGTTGTCAGCGAAAAAATCACCTAAAACGCTTTCAAGTTTGTTATAAACTTTACTCTACTGTATTTACATACAGTAGCAACCTTATACGATTTTCCTTTTTGGTTGAAGGCAGGTGAAAAAATCTCCCAAAAAACGCCTGTACTCTATTGCATTTGCATACAATAGCAACCTTATACAATTTTCTTTTTGGTTGATGGCGCAAAAATCTCCCAAAAACGCCTGTACTCTATTGTATTTGCATACAATAGCAACCTTATACGATTTTCTTTTTGGTTGATGGTGCAAAAATCTCACAAAAACGCCTGTACTCTATTGTATTTGCATACAATAGCAACCCGACTCAGGTCTATATATATATATATATATATATATATATATATATATATATATATATATATATATATATATATATACTTATTCTTATTTTTTTATTTATTTATTTATTTATTTTTTATATATATAAACCCGAATCGCACGCCACTATTGTTTCAGTGACGTGCCCAGTGACGTGAGTTTGGAACACAGAGAGTAACAGCCCCACACACCCCAACCTGTAACTTTCTCACCGTGTGTGGCGTTGAACTCAGTTCCGATTCCAGTGGTGAGACGGGCGGGGCTCGGGGCCGGTCCCCCGTCTGCGGTGTCGTTTTACCACGGGGCTACAGCCGCTTTTTGGCCCGTAGGATGATCAGTCCACCAACCTCCGTTCCCCGCCCGACAGCACACATGGAATCCTGCCGACAACGCCAATTTGTTATGGAAATATTCGACTGATAACCCACACACAAAGAGGAGGAGAGAAAGTTAGAGTTAAAATAAATAAATGCATTTATTGAGAAGTCAATCACAGAGAATCTCTGTAAGTGAAGTCTGCTTAAACAAGAGAAAACTAAAGATTATATAGAACCAAATCCAACCCCCTCAAACTATGATGTCATTCCTTACGTACATCATACCACTCCCTACTACTCCTTCTCTGCTCCGTGAAGAGGTCATGATGACCTCTTCACTCTAACCTTGCTTGGATCCCATCTGGAGTGCAGGCGCCATCCTCTATCTACACATTCAGACATTTAGGTGTTTGGGTTTTAACTCAAGGCAAGAACTCCGTTCCTGGGTTGGGGGTGTTACAGAGTGGTAAACATCACACATAATGAATAATGACTCAGCATTAAAAGAAGATGTACTAACAGTATAAAATATAAAGAGTATAAAATATAAAAAGTAAATTTTTCCACCACAATACCAATTAAACCAACTTGAATAGGTACAGAACAATATCTTAGTGTGGCTGATTTCAATCAGACTAATATTATGTGTTAGTTTTACTTTATTACAAGTGATATTGAAAAGCATTTACAGAATTAACTGTCAGGAATTGCATGTTTGACGTTTCATAAACGTCTTCTACAGGAGATAAAACATGAGTCAATCAACTTACCTTCTTAGGCTTTGGAGAAGACTTAAAGTCCACCAGGCAAGACAGGTGAGAGGGAGAGACTTTCTCCATGGCACTTAGGGCTGTGCCACTGAACCAGACGGGGTTCAGTGGAAGGAAGCTCTCCTCCTCCTGTAAAACACAAAACAGACACTACTGATTACAGTTTGTCCTGTCAAAAAACAACCAACAACATCCTGAATGAACATCTGAAGAATCACAAACCTGCTGGTGAACCATCCTGGGCTGGGGTAAACCTCTGGACTGGGGAGGTTCCCGAGGATGGCTCGTCTGCAAAGATAAAAAGCATCACACTGAATTAAAACAACGGTTAGACTGTCATTAGTACTAAAGTCAACATTTTATCACATGACATTTCACAATGATGCCACAGTTTAAGTCAAACATTATTTTATGCATCCATTACCTTGCTGCCCTGACTGATGGTCCTCCACTCACGGGGTTCAGGGCTGGGTGGAGCAAGGAAACTCTCCCTCACAACTTGTTTAGGAGTGACTTTCCTAACTGGAGGTGACGGCTTGGGAGAAACCCAGGGTGTAGGAGGTGGTGTCTCCAGTTGCTCAAGGGCAGCAGACCAGAGCAACTGTACGAGGATCCCCATCCCCTCTCAATCACTCAGATGGACCTGCAGAAATAAGACATTAAAAAAGACAGAGAGAAACAGTTTTTTTTTAATTATGCTCCCATGTCCAGTGGAAATTCTGATCGGGAATACGTACCTTGGGACAACACTGGCATTCTCCCATTCAAAGTGAATGGTGCTGTATAAAAAGCTATGGGATACCAGGGACTCGAGTTGGAAAACATTACAACCAGTTCTTCATTTCAACAGAAAAGCTGTGTCTTTCTTTGTTTTTGGACAAAGGAAAATAATTCACATGATCCACAACAGCTCCAACTACAATATAACTGAAAACACGGATTGACTAAAGATCTCGTCATTGGTGGGGAAAGAGTTTGGTAAAAACTGCTAACCCTCAGTGACTGAATCGATAGCTTGATGCTTGTCAGCAGCACTTTGAAAATGTGTAATATTGACTTTTATCCGGCAACATTGGCACTTTTTACCATCTACAAAACGCAATGAGCACAGACTCCAGTAAACATTACTCATTCAGCAGCAACCCATTTGTTGTTCACCTTTCATGGTTTCCTTGCATGTTTCTTAGCTGTTAGCCGTCTTTCTCTTCTTTCGTTACCAATTTTTTTTTTTTCTGGTTCCTGCCAGGAAGTGATGTTAGTCTTTATGAAGGATGTGTAGGCCAATCAGAACATCGGACATCTGACCCCACCCCATTCTGCAGGGGCTGTGAGACAGACACTGGAGATTGGCTTGGAGGATGAGGGCACTTGGTAAGCGCTGGGCTGTGAATGGACGGAGGATGGCAGAAGGAAGTGACGGATTGGGAATTGAGTTAGACATGGAGTATCGTGGCGGGGGAATTAAAGGTTGGACGCCGGTAGAGAGGAATAGTAATAAAAATTCGAAGCGTAGAAAGAAAAGTCAAGGTATTAATGGGTTAACATCAGATGAGGGTGGAAATGAAGGAAATGAAAGAGTCAAGGAAAAAGAGAAGGAAGAGTACATGTTTTTTTCTCAAATTAACACAGGAAGGAGCGTCGTTTGGTGAGTTCAATCCCATTCAGCTGACGAAACATTCATAGATTGATAGGCTAAGTTAAAACAGCTAAAGTGTTAAGAAGTGGTACATTGTTAATCATTTGCAAGGACAAAAAACAACTAGAGAAAGTGAGTAAGTTGAGTAAGATAGATGGGAGGATGGTCCAAAACGTTAGCCAAAGCAGGAAGCAGGTAACTCGAGGAGTCATCACAGGAATACCAGTGTGAGTTTCAGAAGAGGAATTGAAGTCAGGTGTCTAAAAATGTCTAGAAATGGAGAAAGGAATGATAATCTGTCAGTTATGATTGGAGTGGAGGGTGATAGGATCCTGTCAAAGGTGTATATAGGATACATGAGTTATGAGGTTAGACCATATATCCCTCCTCCGCTCAGATGTTTTAAATGTCAGAGATATAGCGGCATGTAGCGGCAGTACTAAACCTATGGTAGTGCCAACAGTTAAAAAGAGTGTAGGACCATGTGAGGGATGCAAAAAGATCAAAGAAGACACACTTCTCATATCGAGCAGTGATTTTGTGCTGTTCATGGTAGATATTATTAACTGCACTGCGCAAACTGACAGCAGAACAGAGAAAATTAAGGTAATCTGCTGAAAAATATCTCAATCAGAGGCATTAATTGGGAGTTGGTGAAGGACAGGCTGAATGGAGGAAGAAGTATTCAACCCCCATGGGCTGGTTCATCCTAATGGTACTCATAATTTTACAATGGAATGCGGGGAGTTTAATAGCCAATGGACAGGAATTTAAGAGTTTCATAGCAGAGTTACAAAATAAGCCACATGTATTATGTATTCAGGAAACCTGGTTAAAACCGCAGTTAGACTTTGTTATAAAGGGATATACCGCAGTTAGGAGGGATAGGGACTCAGAAAATGGGGAAGGAGTGATAATATATACAAAGGATGGGCTGAGATACTCAATATGGGAAATAGGGAAAGGGAGTGAGTATATAATGGTGAAAGTATGGACAGTGGAGAGTGAATTGGTCATAGTAATTCCCTGTGTGCTTGCATGCAATGCAATGCACAGGGGACTAATGTTCGTCATATTTATTCCCCATGTGCTTGCAATGTGTAACCCCCATGAATTTAACAGGCAATTGTTTGATTTTAACCTGATAAGATTATGCATGCAGTTACACTGAAAATCCACAAGGTGGTGCATATTCCTTACAAATGACAGTGAAGTATCGAAGAGGGGAAAAAGAAAACGAAAGTGAAAAGTAAGGAGGAACGTATGGTAAAATGCGTGTACAGTCTTTTGTGAGCAGCGTGGAGTTTTTGTTGTTTATATCTGCATAAGTTCAAAGTAAATGTTAATTCAGAAGAAGCAAGTTGTTCCTAAATATTTTTTGTTACCAGAGGATTAAGGAGGACCACTATTCAGTGTGTTTCATAACAGTTCTCCGGTGAGTGTGCTTTTCTTTCATTTAGCTTAAAGAAAATGATGCTAGCTCTTGCTAGATTCATGAATGCAGATGGTATTTTATGTTAACAAAACCAATCGGAGAAACGTGAGGTGTTTAAAAAGAAAACTCAGCACTGTTGAATTCATGATATGTGAATTTTGAGAAGATATGTCAACTGTTTTCTTAGCAGAAACGATAGCTTTGTGAATAATTTTATTTAAGCTAACAGCATGTTAATGTTCTATGATTTTGAGCATTTGTGCAAGCAATAAGCTGATATAAGTTTGAAATGAGTGTTTAAGATCCTGCTAATGCTGCATAGTGTGAAGAATACTGGACTTTAACTGAGGGTAAATTGTACGCTATGCAGGTTGGTTTTTTTTATGGTCGATTCTGAAAGAGGACGACCGCAATCTGAGGTGTTCCAGTCAGTGGGAACCAGACCGCTCATCACTGCTGCTGCACGCAGAGGAGTCACAGAGCCAGTCCAGGGATTTGGATTCATCAGCTTTCCACGTGGATTCCAGATAAGATTTAGAAAAGAGAAATAACTATAAGGGGGCCCCTAATTAACTAAAAGCTAAGACTGAACTAAAAGGGAAGGACATGGAACCAAAGTGACTAGGAAAAAAAAAAACAAGGAAACTTTTGACTTGACTGAACTGAACTTGAAATAACTTTTGACATTAAAAAAAAAAGGATCCTACTTTACCATAAAGGAAAAAAAAACTGTTAACAATTCAGGTACCCAGGTACAATTGTTGAGATTTGCCAATTTATTTTATTTTTTTCTTTAAGTGTTGAATTTACAGAGCTCTGGGGAAAAAAAATACAAATTTCAGTTGAGGTAATGTATATTGTATTTTTTTGGTTTATTATTTTTTTCATGAGAATAACTGAGGGACAAATTGGTACAGTTATCTTTAAGAAGTGCTTTTGTTGTTTTTTTGGGGTTGTGAATAAATGCACCCAGTTATCGTATGGAGTTGTTGTTGTGTTTTGCTTACTATCCTCCTCTTAGAATCTGGATTCTAGATATTGCTGTATTACTACTCTCTTACAATTAGTGTTACAAATGCAATGCACAGAGGACTATTGTTCATCATATTTATAATTATGTTTTATTATTAGGGGCTCGGGGCCACAGGCCCGAGCACCTATTGTTCTTCCGCGCGTTTATTTAGGGGCTTGGGCATCAACACGAGCACCTATTGTTATTCCGCGCGTTTATTATTCCCCATGTGCTTGCAGTGCAAGGCACAGGGGACTATTGTTCGTCGTATTTATTACGGGCTCGGGGCCCTAAGGCCCAAGCACCTATTGTTGTTTCTCCATTTAAACTTATTAGGGGCTCGGGGCCCTAAGGCCCAAGCACCTATTGTTGTTTCTCGTGCCTCTTTCAGTCACATATTATTTATCCTGGATGTCTGAATCCTAGTTTTGTGCAATGGGCTGCAGGTTGATGAAGGGGGGACTAAAAAAACATGTAAAGGTCAAACATTTTTATATGCAGTTGTGATCTGAGAAATGTAAAGTGAACATAAAAAACTATTACACAATTAGAGGACAAATTATGTGAAAACAAAATACATGGAATCAAATATTTTGACTACTTTGCTGTTGTAATAAGAAATAGTGATATTAAATTAAAGCAACCCTTACCTTTCTGGGGTTAGGGTTGAAAATAAACTACAGTGTAACAAAATTACTGTAAGTACTCTAAGTACAGTACTGTAATAAGATAGGGTTAAGTCCACTTCTAACTTGATCAAAGATTTATTTTTCATGTGAATTCAGTTCAGTAATTCAGTTGGCACACATTATCATCTGACTATATTTGTATACATGTATAAGGTTGCTGAATGAGGTTGAATTTTCTTCTAAACTTACATTAATTTTCCAAGGTGTCTGATCATTTTTCATGGTGCACATGGTTGATTTTTTTTAACAACAGCATTATGTCCATTGCTGTATTCTGATGAAAGGACTTTTAGCCAGAGGGGGGCTTATCAACCTAATGTAACCAGGTGGTAAAAGAAGTATATCTAAAGGATAGTAGATCCATATGGTTTAAATTCTCAGTTATGGCAATGTAACTGCAGTTCTATTTTTGGTCAGCAGTGGGCGTATGGATACTGTTGAACAGCGCTGTATGCGTGCCGAGAGCATTGAATTATGGGAAAGTTCAGGAAGTAGCCAGTGTAACTGTGATGGGACGTTTGGCTCTTTGTAGGGAGCCGTTCAATCAGGAGGCGTTCACTGAAAAGAGCCGTTCAAAAGACTGGCTCTTTTATGTTTTTTGCATTATTTTGAAACACCAATGTTTTAATGACTAAACAGGCTACATGTGATGATTGACATTACATTTTAAAGGTCTTTAATTGGTGCAGCAGTAAATATTATCTTACCATAAAAAAGAATAGTTAGTTAAAATGTGTGGGCTAAATCAGTGGCGATTTCTCATAGACTGCAAGGGAAGCTCAGCTTCCCCTAAAATTACGAAAATTAAATGGTTAAATATGTATGGTTGTGTTGACATTTTATTGAATACAAATGTGTTAGAACACGTTCATCTCAAAGATTATTTGGTTCAGAATCAGCTTTATCACAAATCAACGGACGCGATGTTGTTCACTTCTCATACATTCCTGTTGTGCTGTTTTCTCATACGATCTCTGCTCAGTGCATTTGCCCGTAGACGGCAGGCATCTATGGGCTTCAATGGGACTGAGTGGAACAGTTTTTTTCATTGCCTCAAAACTGGACGGTAATTGGATAAATGCCACGAGGTTGCCCCGCCCCCGGACGCCGGGCGTCTCTGGGGGTGAATGGAGCTGTGGGCGGAGCTCAGTCGGGCTGGACGCCAGAATCCCACGTGCTGATTGGAGGATCAGTTGAAAGGCTGAATCCCATTTGATTGACAGCTATTTTGAGATCTACTCCTTCACTGACACAGTTCAGTTTAATACCGCTGCGCATTCTGCTGTGAAATCAAGAGGGAAACCACTACGAAATTACTCGTTCATTTCTTGCACTGTAAATAAAACACACTCATTCCTTGTTTCAATTTAACAATTTCAGCGCTTTCTTGTTTCAGTTACATAATTTAATTATTTCTTGTTCGAGTTTAATATCATTTTGTAGATAGTTAATCAATCAAACTGTCGGCTAGGTTGGAGTGAAAGGCACATCTCTTGTTTAAAAAGGCTGAAGTCTTATACTCGCAACACAATGGGCCAAGGCAACCTAAGCAGCCTAGCTCTGCTGGACATTGAGAGGACACTGGTCCAGTCCCTGGAAAAGACGCCTGCTTGGTACGATAAGGTCACTGACCATTTTCTTTAAAAGGAACAGAGGGCCGAATGTATGTTTAAATAACCTGACAATTTTTTATTTTATTTTTTTTTGATGTAAGCCGACAATGAGCTTCCCCTGTCTGAAAGACGAACAGCCGCCACTGGGCTAAATATATGACATGAGAGGTGACATTTATGGAAGCAAATCTGTGTCATTAGATTTTGAATTATAAAAGAAGATTTGTAGCTGAAGAAAAGTTTTGAACACACGTTAAAAAAAAAAAAAAAAAAAAAAGAGGTTGTAAAAATAATTTGTGCAAGTGTAGACCATATTTGTATCATTGGAAATGTTTTGTTCACATGTATAACTGTGAAAGAAATTGTATATTATCATTGTGTTTCAAGTATCACATTTGACTTGTACATTGTATGCAAAGAGATAACTATGTGGTTAGAGCTGGAGAGGTCATGATCGGTTTCAGAAGATGTTTTTATCAGCTACTTCACTCTAATGTAATCAACGCCTTTCAATCAAAGCACGTTGTGAAACTGTACCCACTGTAATTCCTACTCTAATGTAATCAATGCTTTTCAATAAAAGCTGCAGGGAGAAGCAGGCTCGTCGGAGAAAGGTGAACGAGTGGTGACACTGGCGGTTCTGTCTCCCCTTGCAGCAAGTAAATCTCACAATTGTGGTCTCTGGTGTTATTTCAATTGCAGGTCTCTGTGTATTACTTTGTTAGGTGATTAAAATTCCTGACAATAACTAAATCTGATAGAGGCACAACTCTGCCACCCTCAGGTACCACGCTGAAGTTATGGGTTACAAAACTGAAGTTACGGATCACCAACTACAAGTTACAAATTACGAATTTTGGCCTTGTCCTGATGTCCGAGCAAATAACCAATGAGAGCGTTATTCACTGACCTGCCAATCAACATTACCCCACCCATATGCAAATTTCCCGCACACATTTGAACATCAACGGATCATTGGACGGGATCATTGAGAGACTTTGGCGGAACCACAGTTAATGAATCACCATAATACGAAGTACGTTGGATGGAGAGAAGGATAGATGCCAGAGAGTCTACTCCGGTAAGTTTAGTAGCCTGTTTTAGTTGATTTTTTAAAATAGTATTTTAAGTTGCAAGTAATATCCCAGTAGGAAAACGATTATGGATAGTGAGTCTTCAGTCGCAAAGTTAACTCAGGAAGAGAGGGTTGCCATTTGGCTGTAGCCTACTACTGTAGCCTACCATCGGTAGCCTCTCCCGAGAAGAGCAACGTAGCTACCCGTGTTGGGCCGATTGGCTGGAATTAGGTTCAGCCTCACACACATATGCATATGGACTAGAGCCATCACAGGTTTGGGAAAGATAACCAATGAGCTTGTTAACGCTGTTTGTTAATCAAATAAACAAATATTTCATAGGCCTTTGCCTTTTACAAACTTCATGTAGCGTAGACTGTAATGTAACCTACAAGTAATTATGTGGCCTAGCCGCCGACTGCATAACACACGCATACATGCAGTCTATTTATTTTCCTTACGTAAAATCTCAGCGGTTTTAGTAAATCTTTGTACCTAATCACAATGAAAGTGAATCTTAAATTCTGATCTCATTCCTGTATAATATTTGATGCTTTAGTTTTGTCATTATATGGTTCACTTATATTTTCTATGGTCGGGATAAGCCAGTTCAACCCAGCCACATAGTGCAGGAATGCTTTTTGAACGCTAGACGGTTATGACTAATCGTCTTCATCATTCTGGCAGACTACGCAACAATGACGGTTGCAGTTGAACCGGAGTATTTCTGATCTTTATTTAATCATTATTTCAACTCCAGCATTTAAAATGCCACGCTTTCAGATACCTTGGCTTAATCATTTGATCTGGAACAAAGAGCATAGACAACTTTGCTGTGTGCAATAACATGCACCACGTGCAAACCTTAGAGAACTTCAACCAGGCTACATGAGTGTTCAGCTGTTCACATTTGGAACATGTTGTTTTTGTGGGTACTTGTTTTTAAACATTCACCTTTTCCCACCCAGCATTGATAGAGCCACTGCAATAAATTGAAAACGGGATCGTGGCCATAGTATCATCATTTTATGTTGAGTGAATACATCCTTCAATGTCATATTGAATATCATGTATAAATTTCATATTGAATTGTTGGCGATTTTGTTGCCATTGTAGTTGTAATGGGACTAGTACAGAGGCTGAACCCAATTGCAAGACCAATAGACAGACGTGAGTTCGAGTGTGTTTATTGAACACTTTAACAAAAAAGAAGACACAACACAGAATAATTAGTGAATCTGTGATGACACTGTGTTCGGGTCTTGACGTCTGGGCTGTGAGTTGAAACAGCTGACGACCAGCGTGGCCAAGCCGGGAAAAACCCAACGGAACCCCGACTAGGAACAAACAAAGGGAGGTCAAAAAACATGCCTGGTCATACACGGGAGAGCAGATCATAAGGCAACGATACATGAGGGACAGGCAAAAACTCACGGTCAGTAATCCAGGCACAGGGTCGAAACACAGGTAATCGGTGGAGGCTGAGGTACCAAAGGGAGTAGGCAGAATCGGAGTCGGGTAAATGAACCAGGTCATAGACGAGCAGGCAAAAACAGGAACGGGCAGAATCGGTGGTCAAAAGACAAAACGGGTCACAACGGGCTGACAGGATCCAAAACGCTGGTAAGTGAGCACACGAGTGTAGAACACAAACTGGCAAACAAACAGGGGAAGACACAGGGTTTAAATACACAAGAGGGCGGGAAGACAATTGGACACAGGTGGAACACATCAGGGTGGAGTCAGGTAATCAGCACAGGTGAAACAATCAGGGAAGGGAAGTAAAGACACCAGACAAGACACATGAGGGAGACTTAACAAAATAAAACAGGAAATGACAGACAAATCCAGACACAGTCTGGGAGCTGACATGACAGTAGTGTCATTAAATCAGTAAATCTAGCTCCTACAAAAAGTATGTTTGGGTTTGCCAATGTTTAGATTGTATATTAAATACGATAATTCTCAATTTTTGGTTTTAGCCATATAACATGCGATCTCTCTCTGGCAGGTGACTATGGGAGAGTGTATTCTTGATCGTCTGTGTTCTAGGTTGGAACAGGCATTGCAGCGACTACCTCTACACCTGGACTATTTGAAATGTATATGTATGACTGACATGAATCTGATTATGTCACTCTCTGCTCACATAGACTTCACACAAGAGGTGAGTTGAAATATGTGTACCATGTTGCCTTACCACAACCTATTGGTTATTCAGTAGGCATCCTGCCACATAATGGAAATTCAAAATACAAGTTCTCCAGGTCTAGACATACAAAACATTTCTTTTGGCAAATTAATGACCAGGGTGGGGTTTTGGTTGGAATCTTTGGGCATTCGAGTGCATCTTTGGAAGCTCTGCCATTCTTTCCCTCCTGGTTTTCACCTTGCGACAATGTGTTTTGTTTTGTTTTTTTTCTGACAGTGATGTTTTTCTATTCCAACCTAGTGTATTTTCTCCTTCCTTTATGTCTTATGATCTATTTCTCTCCATCACACCTGACATACAGGATATTGCTGCTCAGTCATACCTACATCACATCTAAAAGACCTTGACTCATAGTAAAGTGAAATGGTTTGCAGTTTTTAGCTCTGTGTCTTATTTAGTATCAGTTTATTTTGCAACTACACTCAAGAAGCTGTGTTGTAACAATCCACACATGCAAAATTTGAATCTAAGACAACATCAAAAATATTGAAAAGGTTTTAAAATTCCAATAAAGAATTGATTTATTACAACAGGTAAATTAGTGTTGACTACAGATTGGTCTACTAATTGAGGCCTATTATGCATTTTAATGTTTTCATGTTTTAAACAGTCAGAACTTTGTTAAAGATAAATTATTTTTCTTGCATTTACCACATGGATATATCAGGCCCATTCATTGTGGTGACTAACAAAAACTTTCTTTTAGGTAGTTGATGGACTTTTCCAACTGTTCACTCTTATCAGAGCCCAATTGGAAGAGAGAAGAACAGCAGTTACCGTGGACCGGACTGTTGGAGAAAGGGGGCGTCCGAAGCTGGTTATTTCAGAAGACCACCTCCAGCACTTGCTTGAAATGGACCTTTCTGTATCCTGCATATCCAAGCTTCTAGCAGTATCGGTTAGAACATTGACATGCAGGATGCGAGAGTGGGGTTTCTCAGTAAGGGAAAGCTACAGCAATATGACAGATGCTGAACTTGACCACGTTGTTTCTGCTATCAAGCAAGACTTTCCAAATTTGGGTAAGTATATTTCACCAAAAGGTTTTCTTTGCAGTGTATGTAAATTTAAATGCACTTGTCTGTAAAATAAAATAAAAAAAAAAAAAACTCCCATAGCTCATTAAGTTTTTAATTGGTGTTGGCATAACAAAGTAACACATACAATATACCAAACATGACCCTACATTTTTAGGTTGTTTAAATTCTCAACATATAATAATTGTCTCAACAATTATTTTTACCTTTATGTTTGTTCTTTGACCACAGAATGGTAAAGGGCCACCTCAGGGCATTAGGCCACAAAGTTCAGTGGTCAAGAGTGTTTGAGTCAATGCACCGGGTGGATAGTCTGAGAATAGTGCAGCGGATGGCACGCTTAGGTTGTGTAGTGAGAAGAGCCTACAGTGTTGCAGCTCCTCTATCCCTCATACACATCGAAACCAACCACAAATTGATCAGGTAAGTTGACCACAGCAAAGGGACATATTGTATATATTTTATACGTATGTTTACATGTTTGTATACTGTGCTGTATACTGCACAAAGACACAGAGTAAAAAGAAATAATAATAATAATAATGATAATATTAAAGATGCAAGTAGCATTGGGCGGGACCTCGCACCGTGCGTTCCGCCCCCCACACGATCAGCCTCCCGCGACCGTTGACACCTCAGCTCCACTCACACCTCTCCGTCCCGATACCAGTTCCCACCCTTTAGTGTCCGTCCTCCTTACATCTCTACAGAACACCAGCAACCCTCTGCTGAAACCACCATCACCTTTAAATGAGACTTTTATTTTGGAAACCCTACTGTGTGTATGTGCATTTGTTTTGTATGTGAGAGTAAGTGAAATTGAAACTGTATGAATACTTGAGACTAAAAGTGATGATTTATCACATTTAAGGCTATTATTTTGGAAAAACCCTGTTGTGTGAGCATGTGTGTCTGTGAGAAAGAGTACTTTTGAATGAAGAAACATTGTACAAACAGTTGAGCGTTTGGTCACAAAAATGAAAAGAAGCTATTTAATAGACATTATGTATTATTTTTGATAAGGGTTTTATTTTTAAAAAATGTACTCTGTGTACTTTGTAATGTGTGCAAAATGTTCAGTATCCACAATATAATGCAGCAAAACCTGTTTTAAAATACGAGGGGGGGAGAGAAAGAAAAAAAAAAAAATGTCTTTGCCTCACCCAGGGTTTGAACCCATGACTCCTGTACAATAAACCACTGGTCTATAGTCAGACACATATAAGTCCCAACTGGTAAGCTATACAGTATATAGGGATTTTGTCATTGTGAAAAGTGAAACTAAACATAGTCTTCAAAAAATCGCCATTATTCCATAACCATAGGTCGTATCTGAAAAATGTTTTCACTTTTGGATTCTGCAGACTTGTGGGAATTGAATGAGGTATAATTTTTTTGTCAAAAGTCTGAAATGAATCAGCAGTAATTGCAGAAACATAGAGTAACTTTCAAAGGCAGATTGCCAACTTCCTGTTAGAGTTTGCTCATGAGTGTCAGTGTATGATTTCTCGGGCTCAATCAGACCAACATTTTGGCATTTGTTTCATGTTTCTGTGACATTCCTACTGGCCCCTAGGGCAGTTTTTGTGTGTTTTTTTGTACATAGGTGGCGCTACAGAGTCCATTTTGGCACCCAAGGGGTTAATTTTGATATTGAATGAGAGTGTTCACCAGCCATGACATACATGGCAAATTTGGTGAGTTTTGGAGCATGTAAAGGGGGTGAAATGGCAGTCGAAAGTGGAAAAAGTATGAAAATAAACAAATTGTTATAAATCAATAACCGTACATCCTATCTCAAATTTTTTTGCATGTGAGCGTTGTGCTGAGTCCCATGAACGGATAGATATGTTACATGTGAGGAAAAACTGAATAGTAAAAAATGAGTTCCAAACATCGCAACTTTGCGGGCTCATAAAAAAAAAAAAAAAAAAAAAAAAAAAAAACTAAGACAGTTACGGAAAAAGTATGAGATCACTTTTTTGAGGAGGGTTCACTTTATCTTTTGGCACTATTTAGAAGTCAATATGACAAACGGTGTCATCGGAGTTAGTTTTAAAAATTTTATTTTTAAAGGCATATTGCGAACTTCCTGTTAGAGATAGCTCATAGGTGTCAGTACGTGATTTGTTGGGCTCGATTAAACAAAAGTTTTGGCGTTGGTTTCGTGTGTCTACGACATTCCTACTGGAAGTTTGCAATTTGAGCATTTTATTTTGAAAGGCAAATTGTGAACTTCCTGTTGGAGTTAGGTCACGAGTGTCAGGGCGTGATTTGTCGGGCTCAATGAGACAAAAATTTTGGCATTTGTTTCATGTTTCTACGACATTCCTACTGGCCGCTAGGGCTGTTTTTGTGTATGTAGGGGGTGCTAGAGAGCTCATTTTGGCACCTATGGGTATAATTTGTACATTTTATCCAATTTTTCACCAGACCTGACATGTGTGCCAAATTTGGTGAGGTTTTGAGCATGTTTAGGGGGTCAAAATCCAGTTCAAAAACACGCAAGTATAATATAAAAACGAACAAATAACAATAGGGCCTTGCTTGCAGGCGAGGCCTCTCACTGTGTGAGAGGGCCTTACCTTTCGGCTCGGTCCCTAAAAATGAACAAATAACAATAGGGCCTTGCTTGCAGGCAAGGCCTCTCACTGTGTGAGAGGGCCTTACCTTTCGGCTTGGTCCCTAATAATAATATAAAAATGAACGAATAACAATAGGGCCTTGCTTGCAGGCAAGGCCTCTCAATGTGTGAGAGGGCATTACCTTTCAGCTCAGTCCCTAATTAAAAAAATATACATTTTGATTTCACAGATATGGTTTTGTGCTGTTTGGAGGGATAGATGGTTTTTCCAGAAAGGTTGGTGTGCCTATGGACATTATCGTGTCCATAACATACAAATTAATGTGAAGGTGTAACTTCACAAGTAGAATTGAATTGTATTGATTTATTATCACTATAGCTGTTGTTTAATAATCTGTGTTTCTCATATGTATGTTTCTCAATGCTCACAAAGATCATGTACCTGCAACTTGCAAATAATAACAAGGCATCAACAGCCCGAGATTTTTTTCTTCAAGCTGTAGAGTCATGGATTTCCTTCCAGGTAAAAAGCTACGTTTTCTTTGTGTGCTGTTCATCTGTTGGCTTTTCCCACTTTACATATAATGTTGTAATTATGTCAGTAGGTCACAAATTTATACCTTCTTTGCTGTGATATTTCAGTTAATATAAGCATTTGTAATCTCTCAAACGAGTGTCCCAGGGTTAGCAATGATGAAATATACTGTAGATTTAGTACAAAAGTATGGAAGTTGGAACATACAATTTCCTACACAACTCAAACCTGTACATTTGAATAGCTGGAATTATACTCTATTTTTACATTTATTGACAAAATTGCTATGTAATGTTAATATTGTCTTTGTCTATAGGCAGGGTCAGGGGAGACCAGGGAGCTGAAAATGTGGACATTGCCAGACTTATGTTTGAAGTTCGAGGCAGTGACAGGAGAAGCTTTATCTCTGGTAAAAGTGTGCATAACCAAAGGTAACGTGTTGCACATTCTGTCTGACATTTAGGTGGTAACTGATTTTTTTTTTTTTAATGCTTGTCATTCTCCATAGATAAACAACAGCTTACAGTTGTATTTCCAAATAACAACTGAGACAAGTTTGCAACCATCAGATCTTGGTTTTATGCTAGCAGATAATTTATGTGCACTGTGGCCTTTTAAGAGAGAGAGTATTTATTTGGAAGCTAAATACTGCCAATTATAACCATTTACAACCCACCTGTCTGTGCTGGGTAAGGAATACCTCTTCAGTTTTCCATCCCAAGGTTCTCTCACTTTTTCCATCCAAGTGGTGTCAATTCAGTTTTTCCTCAGTTGGTGTGATCATCCAAGTATATTGTTATGTCACTTTGTGTGGCCGTTTCAGGTAAACTATTTGTAAAATCACAAATAACATTGCCTTGCCATACTGTTACATTAAAGTGGTTAAGCCCAACTTTTAGTTGGCTAAAACTATTCTAGGATGTAACTCTGAATGGAAATATCTTTTTTCAGAATTGCGTTTTGAATTTGGCATCAAAATACTGTTGTTTGGTTGTCCTGGTGAATTCTTAAGTGCCACTTGCAACGTTAATTTTTCACTGAGTTTGTACCATTAGCTGGTTGGAAACAAGCATTCAAGCTCCTATATATAGCCTACATTGTATTTAATGTTGTGTGGTATGGGAAAATGGAATATATATGTAAAGGTTAGGAAAGGTTTTAATAGATTTTCCCCGTCCACGACAACACATTGAACGACTTAAGTGGGGGGAAAGACAGACCAATAGCAGATTATTGCAATGAAATGGTTATGCATGTAACCAGGCTCATTGAATTGCCTTGTGTATGAAATGTGCTATACAAATAAATTTGCTTAGCCTTGCCTTGCCTTGGTATAGGTGGCACATTATTTGTCTTTAATTTTGTCCTAGGATCGAGTGCTTGTGGCGTGATGTTTGGAACTGCGTGACAAGCATTTATTATGATCTGCTTCACACCCTGGAAGAGGATGGCCTGCTCAACCCATCCAACTGCACCCACCTTTTTTGCATCCAGTATGTCTTTATGTCCCGCATCCAGAAGGATATGGACACGTTTACAGAGGGATGGAATAACCACTTGCTAAGAACAGAGAGAAATCTCAGTCCCAACCAGCTTTGGGAAATTGGGATGATTCAGAACCCCATCAGTCCTCCAGACAATGTTGAGGTAAAGGAGAGAACATCTTTAAGACATTTGTTATGATTCTGCAATGTTGTGAATAATAGTCACATTAATTTTTGTATTGTTTTAGGTGTCACATTTCCTAATGTGACAGAGACAGATATAGGTGTTGGAGTGCGGGTTCCTGAACTGGCATGCCCCCTGAATGCACAGGAGCTGGAAGGACTGTCAGAACTCTTCAATCCACTTGCACCTTCCTCATGTTTTGGGGCAGACATATATACCGCTTTAGTCAGCTATGTTGAGAGTGTCTTTCACTTATAGCCTCCATAATTAAGCAAAGTCTGTGACACTGCAGGCTTTGGTTAGTTTGTACTACACATTTTACTTTACTTCACTCTGTTATGTATTTGCTTAGTTTGTTTTATTTTCCATAATCCTGCTGACACAAATGATAAATGTGTAAATGTACATAGTTGTACATACTTTCCCAGTCCACCTGCTCCCCTCTCAGCAGTCCGACTTTGCCCTGTCCAGTCTTGTCCCAGCTAGGTCTCATCCTCCTCAACCCATTACAGCTCAAATACAGGCCTGGGTCACAGAAATACTGTGAAAGCGAAAAAAAAACTGAGGTCCAAAATAATTTCTTTATGCATGCTATTTAAATGTATCATCTATAGTAATTAATCATGTGCTATGTTCATTCATTCATTCATTTTCTGAACCCGCTTTATCCTCACTAGGGTCACGGGGGTCGCTTGGAGCCTATCCCAGCAACATAGGGGTGAAGGCGGGGTACACCCTGGACAAGTCGCCAGTTCATCGCAGGGCTGACATATAGAGACAAACAATCACTCTCACATTCACACCTATGGGCAATTTAGATTAACCAATTAACCTATTAGTGCATGTCTTTGGATGGCGGGAGGAAGCCGGAGTACCCGGAGAGAACCCACGCAGACACGGGGAGAACATGCAAACTCCACACAGAAAGGTCCCACCCCCCGTCAACTGGTGTTGGAATCGAACCCAGGACCTTCTTGCTGTGAGGCACGAGTGCTAACCACTGCACCACCGTGTCGCCCATGTGCTATGTTCCAAAATAAAAATAAATGCTGTGTCCTATATTGTATTGTATTGTATATTCATCAGTAGCCTATAGTGTTTGATTTTCCCTGTCTGATCCTAACATTAAATATATGCTTCCCCAGTAATAGAGAAGCATGAATGTAGAGGCCTCACTGATGATTTGGCTACTGGGCATACCCCTACCTGAGGCATGACAAGTTGAAAATGGTATAAAAATGAAGCTTAAGTTCTCTAGTTTCCAGAAATGATGTTGTACTTTGTAAAATAGGTGCACACATGGCCATTTAACTCCTTCAGGACCGAAATACACCAAAAAACTGAACATCCACGAATACTCAATTTATGTTTTCCCAGTGATTAAAAATCAGATTTAAATCCCATATACTGCTGTTTTCTTGATGGGAGTAATGTGGAGAAAAGATTTATTGTAGTTTTAAGGCTTGTATACATTATATTGGGGGTTTGCCAACCCACAAAATGACATTTTGGACTCATTCTTGAAGATTTTTGACTTTTTTCTCATCCACTTTATCTGTAACAAAGCTTTAAAAATGTTATATTGAATTGAAATAAGTTTATTGATTCCTTCTCTCTACAGAAATATTTTGAGTAAATTTTCCACAATTAACGGAGTTGTAACCCCTTATCACCAGAAACACTCAAACACTGTCATTACGCCCACTTTGTAATTTTTTCCACTTTGGTACAAGTGAATGTCTTTTGTAACATCTATTAAACTTGCATTCTGTCATTTTATATCTTTTGATCATGTACTTTTTATGATGTAAGAGGACTTGGCCTATGGGTAGTGATAAAGAAATGAGGCCTCCAGCCAATTGATTCAAGTAAAGATTTAGTACTAGAAGGTTCATTCATATTGCTCTATAGTAACATCTTGTGTCCAAATAGCTTCACAGCAGAAAGTATTTATTTGTCAATTTTGTCCTCAGACGCTGTGTCGTGGAATCCACCAAATAAGTCAAATAAAAGCATTTATCACAATGATGGTCTGTCTCATGGTAACACATGCACACATAGTCTGTAACTTAGTTATAAAGTGCATCTGAAGGGAACACGACAAGAGAAAGAAATTCGAATTTAAAACATTCCATACACAGGCAAGCTTCAATCCCGTCTTTTCCCGCATGCTAACCCAACATTTTATTAACTGAGCTAACCTTCAACCTGGAGCTTCAAGTATAGAAGTGAAATTAAATAAAGACCTATCATTTGATCAAGTTTTTTTCTGCCTAAACAAAGGTAAAGATTGTGATGAGAAATATAAAGAAAATAATATAACCAATAAGGCTGTGATTGATCAATAACAGGCCTAGATGATCTTATTATTAGGCTACAAATGTTGTCCTAGGCTAATGGTTATAGTGTTGGTGTCGTACTTGTTGAACTGAGGGGATTGAATGGACGAGTTCGAGCCCTTTTTTTAAAATATGCGATACTCGGGAATGCCCCCTTTTTCTCGGTACCTTAGTGCCGCCGAGTTTATATTTGATATTCAAATGTGTGTGGGAAATTTGCCGCTACTATTTGATTGGGTGGAAATTTGCATATAGGTGGGGTAATGTTGATTGGCAGGTCAGTGAATAATGCTCTGATTGGTTATTTGCTCGGACATCAGAACAAGGCCAAAATTCGTAATTCGTAACTTGTATTCGGTGATCCGTAACTTCAGTTTTTTAACTTGTAACTTCAGCGTTGTACCTGAGGGTGGCAGAGCTGTGCCTCTATCAGATTTAGTTATACATGTGAACAAAACATTCCCAATGATACAAATATGGTCTACACTTGCACAAATTATTTTTACAACCTCTTTTTTTTTTACGTGTGTTCAAAACTTTTCTTCAGCTACAAATCTTCTTTTATAATTCAAAATCTGATGACACAGATTTGCTTCCATAGACATTAGGCAAATGCTGGAATTTGACCAAAAAAAAAAAAACATCACGGTACATTATGTGGACTAGTCTGTAGCCTAAAACTGAAGAAGAAAATAAAAAATTTTCTTATGAAATAACATTTTAGTCTCCTCAAAACAAGAACAATAAATGTGTCAATACGGAAAAAATTGCACAAAACACAACAGTGATTAATCACTGCAATTACTTAAATACCTGAACTGCAGTGCAATTCTTAGAATAAGAACAGTATGTTCCACAAGTACAGTCGGGTGCTGAGTTTTCAAATGGCAGTGCAAATTATTCGTTGATCCAGACTTGAAAGATATATATTTTTTGCAAATATTGCAAGTTCCATGCCCATCTTTTCTTTCTGAAAAGTGCATCCAAATACTACTCCTTTTTCTTTGGCTCATTACGCACCAGTGGTCACTCACTCACTCTCAAACTTTTCTATGCTCACCTCACACTTCAAACTGTTGTTTTTTTGCTAACTTCTTGCCATGAGACATGCGCAGTGCACTCTTTTTTTTTCTGCTCGAACATTCTCCTCCTGCCCAATGCCTCCCAGTGATGCTAAATTGACAGGCAATCGGACACTCCCTCCTTAAAAAAAAAAAAAAAATCAACAGCTCTTTACAAAGACTCGGTTCCCATCGTTCATTTCAAAGAGCCGTTCAAAAGATTTGATTCGTTCGTGAACGTCACATCACTACAGCATAACGCAGTCTTTCCCATGGGAGATAGCCTGTCATTTGGTGAAATCATGAAGCATCCTATGTTGTAAGTTTATTTTTGTACAGTAATGTCCGATAGTGCTTCAGTGTTGTTTTACACACTTATAGGAGACTACATTTTGTGCAACTGTTTTTATAGGATCGCCGATGTTTGTGAATCAGAAACCTAGCAGACAGAGGATGTTTGCTGTTTGAATTCAGTATGAATTTAGCAGTAATGTATTTCTGTTGGTAAAATGTATAAAGCAGAGTTTGTGAACTGAAATTGCTGCTAAATTTGATTTAGTGTGTTTTGTAAAAAAATGTAATTGTGGCGACTGTTTTATTGTTTTTTTTATTCATAGAAGTGTGCCACTGCCATATTTTTGTATAGTATTTACACTTAAAATATTCTACATTTGGGTCGAACTGTCATTCATGTTCAAGATGCTTTATGGACTGAAACAGCCCTGAACTACTTATGTTAATGGACATTTTGTTAGATATTTCGTCTTTGGAGAAATCTGAAAATCACAATTTGGAGGACACTACATGAGCAGAAAGAAAATAAAGTCCCCACAAAATTGTATTTGAAGTTGTATGTGAAATTTATCCCGGCTTCACTAATAAATACAAACAATAAATGTAACGCTTGTAGGTTTATTTAAAACATGTTCAACATAAAATTATGAACACAAAAGACAAAAGTATTAACAGTTTAACTGTTAACTGAATGACACATGGACATTTCAAAAGTGTACATCAGGTGGAAAAAAGATGTATTGGACTTTGATTTCATCTGAGGAAGCCAAAGATGGTTTTGGAGCACCATCATTTCAACATCATTACAGATTTCTGTATCACTGGGTCTTTATGGGTTAAAACAATGACCACTACAGTTAATGCACAATAAATCAGTTAAATGTACAGTATTTGTCATGTGTGGTGTCTTTTAAGTGTAACATTTTCATTAAAAAAAAAAAAAAAAAAATCACTCAAAGTATCGGTATCAGGTATCAAATAGGGTGACATCAGCCAAATTGGGCCACTTTTTGGTTAATAGCTAAAGAACACTTTAAAAAGGAATGTATTTCACTGAATTATGTTTTTGTAGGAAATAAGGAAAGTATTAAATATTTTTGTGTAGAATTGAGGACATAAAATAGAATTGTTCAGGTCCTATAGCTTTTGAAACATCAGCTGTCCCACATTTTTCAAATAAGCTGTCTTCAGGTAAAATGGGCCATGTGTTCAGCTAAAATGAGCCACTGAAGTGGCAAAGCAAAATAGAGTAATTTTTGATAAAACAATCATAGTCACTTTAATGTTAAAACACTTTAGTCATTCATAATAACTGTATACTGAACCGGATAGTGCAATAACATTGTGTGGATATGAAGTGGTGGGGCTCCTCCTCCACTGGTCTACACGTGGACTGATTTCTACAGGCAGTTCTGATAGACAAAGCCATCGTCGTCACAAAAAAAGAAAAAAAAAAAAACAACTCAGACTTTGGCAGCTTCTACCTGGACCATTTCCTTCCTTCTTGGTTCCAGCATGTTTTGCCCTTTTCAACTGAGCAGACCACCATGTATGGGTGTCCCACCTATCTGACCACCTTAGCTCATGTGAACTGGTCTTGGAGACCAGACTCATTGCAGTTCCAGAGATGAAATGGAATGCCCTCAAAGCCAAGCATGTAGAACAAGTTCTCTTGATCCTGGAACCATTACATGACCATTAGTTTGTTGAGTCCTGCAGCCCTTGTAGATGACAAGGACTCGAGGTTTTTGCATCCCAAGCCCTGGCTTGCATACCCTGTACGACCAGCCCTTAATCTGGTTCTGTGATGCATATAGAAGGCCAGCTACACATAAGGCATGTAAGATATGCTGAAACACATTCATATATTATCAAATTCCTGTATTTTAATGAATGGAACCATCAAAATTTTTGCTAAAACACAAATCTGAGGGTGGCTCATTTTAGCTGAAATGGATAGCTCAGTTAATCTGAATACATTAAGGTAAAATGAGCCACCATCAAAAATGATTTTCATAAAAAAGAACTTAGATAAACAAAAAATTTACATTATATCTTATGCAGACAATCACAACACATATGATGCATAAGTTTTTACAGATGTACACCTATTTTCGACTGACTTCTCAACTTTATCATTTTAAAGTCAGATTTGTCTGCCAGGCCATTTTCCTCACAGTTCTCCTCAGCAGGCCGGATGTGAGGCATTGCTACACCCACCACAGCAAACACAGACTGATCAAATCAATTCTTTTTTGTCAAGTCCAGATGTGGCAGCAAATTGAAATCATTTTCATTCATTGGCTCTTAAATTTAAAGCGCTAGGAGGCTCAAACCTTAAATTGCTCATTTTACCTGACTAGCGGCATTGTACTCGTGGTGCCATTGTATGATAGCGCCCTCCCGTGGTGCAACAGCGGCATTGCACCTGCACACCCTCCCATGCTGCAACATCGGGACACGCGTCAGACATGCATTGAACAAAGACACAGAACGTCCATTATAGTAGGATGGCTATCATCCTATATATTGCCAAAAAAGTCATCGGTATTGTATCGAATCATAAAGTGTGGTATCACCCAGCACTAATAGAAACTTTTGGGTCTTTTTTATGCTGTGAAATGCCTGGTGCTAATTAGCATTACAGCTACAGTTGGGGAGTGTGAATTGACGACAAGTTTAATGATAACCCAAACTGACCAGTAGGTGGTGATGCTAGAGAGGGAAATATTCCCTTTAACACTAAATTAGGTACATTTTAACCAAAACTAAAAAGTACTCTAAGTTAATAATTAAAAGTTCATTCAGTTACTTATTCAAGAATTAAACCCACTGAGGGTTTTGTCCACAATGTTGGTAAACTCATATCTGATATAGGTGTGTGCCTGGAAACTGAGTCTGTGACCAGGCAGAGTGGAGCGACTGAGCCGCCCAGCTTTCATCAGGTGAAGTCCGTTTCCCTAACACACAAAACTAAAGTTAAGTTAAATATGTAAAGAATGGAATATATGCTACAGATTCAGTATGTTCATTCATCACTAGACAAAGTGACTCAGTCGCGTGTGATTTGTTGTAGCATTTTCCCCTTTGGTTAGTTAGCTGAATATAGTAATAAACACTCTATGAAGCATTTAGATATCACAAAGTGCCATGTTTGAATTCAGAGGGTCACTGTTTCAGTCACAGTATGATTAATATTGTAGCAATGAGCCTGAACAGTTAAAGCAGGTTACATCCTTACTGTCAAACTGGGAAAATAATACAGTGAGAAAAATACAAGGATTTTAACCCTGAAATGTTCATATCTTGGCACGTGCGGCCACAATGAAAAGAAAAAGTAAAAGTACCATCATTACTAATTATTTTGGGGAAAAAATGAGGAATGAAGAGGAGGAAGAGATAAAGAGAAATGAAGGAGAAGAAAGAAGGTAGGGAAACCAGGAGGGTCAGAGCTGAAGAGGGCCACTGAGAGAGGAACAGACCAGGAAGGAAGTGAAGAAGAGGAAGAAGATGATGTCAATGTGAGGGATGAAAATGAGGAAGATTTGGTTTATGGAAGAGGGACAGAAGCAGATGCTGAGGAGGCAGATGAAGAGATGGCAGGGAGCCAAAGGATCCACCCTTATTTCAGCTGGACCACACGGTATGGTTTTATTTTATATATAGATTCCAGTGCAGTGACATAACATGTTACTCAGTAAAATGACGTTTTCACTAAAAGCCATTGCTACAAGGTTAGATATGTAAAGCTGTAACGTATTACATTTGCACACACTGAAAATATTTGACTTTGTAATACATTCTGTTAAATCCTCTGTACTACTATGGTTCAGCTCTCCGTTTAAATAGGGTCCTGATCCTACGTGGCTAAGCTGGGGTCTTACCCTCATGCACTAACCCGTAGAGATACTGAATGATACTGAATAGCTGAACAAATTTTCAAACACTTGCCTGTCTTCTTACTACCTTTAATTCCAACCTCTGCCCCGCTAACTCTAGTACCAGAACTGCCAGGAGAAACCCACTCTATGGTCAGTAATAATACCAGCCCGGTTGGTTGTGGCAGCTGTTTCACATGGATTTAGTGCACTTGTTACATGACAGGTAATAATTTAAAGGCCAGGAATGGAAGGCCCTAGGGACACATTATAAATGGTAGGTAGACTATGGCTAAGATACCTTTAGGACCTTTAGATGTTATACACACAATAACCTAACGTTTTACATTCACCAACATAAGGTACCACATTGGGAATAATTCAAGGAGAATTTAGAATTTACCTTTTATAAATTTATTGTAGGCACTTTTAGCAAAGCAAAGCATAAACATAAATCATCAATCAATCAATAATAAAATCATTAAACTGAACTTTTAAGACCATAAATCAATATCCTGATTATTAAACCTAACCGTCCTCAATTTTCCTTACTTCGATGCAGCCCAGTTGTTATCCCTCGACCCACAGTTCAGTCTTTTGAGTCCTTTTGAAAATGTCAGTTGTTGCCTTGCTTGATGTCCTCAAGGGAAGAAAAAGGAAAAAACTTTCGTTTTCGAATATAAGAAAAAATTTGAAAAGTTCAAATTCAGAAAAATAAAAATTAATACAATTTAGAAGATGACCTCAGCAGCTCGGCCGAAACTGGTAAAACCATCTTTAAATGCAGGGTAAAAGGAAAAAGAATTAAGAAATATAAAAATCTTCTTCTTTTCCAGTTCGGACCAAAGCAGGGAAAGACCCAACAAACTCTGGTACACAGCTTGTTCGTTGTCAAATGTCCCCGTGGAGTTGGTAAAAGTTCTCTTAAAGACAGTTCTTGTCTTTAAAGTCTTTGGTCCGTTGTCATCAGAAGAAAATAGGTCTTTGCTTTCAGATCTCGATTCGTCGATGCAAAGTTACTCTATCTGATGAACCTCCAGCATTCTTTGAGAAGTAAGATTAACTCCGAAGCCAATCCGCCATGCTCCTTTCTGGTCTCAAAAGAGCATCACTCAGAGTTATCTTCTCTACGTTTTTAAACGTAGGGCACTCAACCTCTTAGAGCGTCTTGTACTTCTGAAATGCTATAATAGCAATTCTGGTTTTTAATCGAACTCTAGGCATTACTTCATTAACGCCTAGACCAGGGGTCACCAACCTTTTCTCTTCTGTGGGCTACTTTTACCTAATGAAGTTGCCGGAGGGCTACTCTAATTTAGCAACATTTATTTACATTGCTATTTTTCATACATACACATATTTTGTATCATACGTTTGTAATATTGTGCTCTTCATTTATTTTATTTATTTATATATCTTTGTTTTAACATTTACAATACTTAAAAAGTGTTAATATGAAACTATTACTTTACTTTAATTAAGAAAATCAAAAGTAGAAAAAAACAAATACAAGCATTTGCATGCTGTATTCCTAAATATTTTAATACTATGTCAAAAATTATGAAATGGAACAATCCTGCATATTTTTATAGAATTACTAAAAACAAATAATACACACCTGTATGTGCATTTTTAATACTTTGAAATTGTGAAAAGGAACGTTGTCACTCACACAATAAAACTTCACCAGCATGTGCTGCTGTATTTCTGAAGGATTTGACCTTTTCTAAATTCACATATGCTGTCAAAACATATTAATTAAAACCAGAACTTTGTGCACATAAATCCACCATCCCCATCACTTCTACAGAGTCATCACACTGGAGTAAAATGCAGAGGCACCTGTTCAGGTCCGACTCCAGCTGTCTGAGCGCATGCACAGATAGTGTACATATGTTTGCGCTTGTCCAGGATGTGAACCATTTTACTGATGCCTCTGTTGAAGTGCTGGCCTTGGTCAGTTTAGTGAACATGGACTGTTGTTTTTGGACTTTAGTTTTCAGCTCTTTTACCTTCTCTTTATGGTGGCTGATTCCCACCGGAGAATCTCCAGAAAAGTTGCTGTGAACTTTGGTGAAATTCCGCTCCACGTTGCATCTTTTACTGACTTCCAGAACGTGCCACAGATCAGACACACACACTCGTCTTTCACATTTGTCAAACAGAAGTCCGTGCCTCATCGTTGGTGAAAATAACTCCCTGACTATATTTGGCCGACATCGTTGCAGGGCTAAACCCACTACCTGCGTGGCATCTGGCTCATCCTGGGCCCCGCCCCTCTCCAATGACAGGCAGCAAACCAGCGCTAAAGTTTGATTGACAGCTAGTTGACCGTTTCATCTCGGGAGGGGGACAGGACACTTGTAATTTTGATTGGGTGGAAATTTAGACCTGTTCTACCAAATGACAAATCAACTTTGTGTTTTTATATTAGTGACACTTGGCGAACCAAGATTGCGAGCAACGTGTTGGAGAACCTTGAACTAGTTCTATTTTTAGAACAGGCCTGCGGGCAACTCGCGTGGTCCCTGCGGGCGACCTGGTGCCCGCGGGCACCGTGTTGGTGACCCCTGGCCTAGACAGTTGACTTCATCGATAGATGAGTCATGTCCAGATGTCCCCGGTGGAATTTCCCTTTTTTACCGGTCTTGACCAGTTTGGGTGCAGTAAATAGCCCATTGTTTTTCTCACTCCTCCTTTTTTGCAACATTGATCTGAATGTGCACGTACATTTTGTACAGATCATGTCCCGAATTGACCCCTCTCTGTCCTAGCATGCCCCAATAAATCCTCTTTTTTACACACAGTAATCACATATAAATCAACATGTATCTAAATATTCTTTTCTTAACTATACTTTTTGATCACAATCCTTATATCTAATTCAGCTTAATAAATCAACTCAATTATCATGTTAGTATTACGTTATACTTAATCACAGTTTTTACCCTGGATAATATGTTTCCACTCTATGCCTATTGACCTGAGGAGCCCTGACCTCGACCTAACTTGACAATTCCCATTACATTAACAAAAGCTTAAAATGATTTGTATCCTCTGGTGAAACTCTGACCTCTGTTGATTTAAGTCTGTAGTCACAACTGCACATTATGAGAAGTAAATGTCACTGTAACTGGTAATCTGTCCCATCAGATACAAAGAAAATAAAAGATATAATAATAATAATGATAATAATAATAACAATAACAATATCTGCAGATATTTTAAAATGGCAGCGGGTGGAAGAGTGTGTTCCTCTGTGCAAATGCGTAGCACAGTAATCGAGACATTATTTTAAACAGAAACACCTTTAAAATCAGTAGCATTCACACATGTTGATGCTTCTTCCATCAATTTTGCATTGTTTCGACATTGAAAACTCATCACTTGCAGGGCTGCAGGATTTAGATTAACTTACAATGTAACCTCAATTATGAGACATTTTTTGGTATAAGTGACTTCTTCACTGTGCAAGATATTCCAATACCAGCCTCAAGACAGTCTATAATGTTGGAAGCAGGATTCACAAATTGCGGCTGGTATGAGCTGACTTAAACTAAGCCAGCAAACCTTCAGTGATCCAGTTGTTTATTGACTCATTTATTGTTTATTAACTTGTTTATTACTTGAATAACGCCTCATTCATAGGAGAGTAAGAAGAGTTAAAGGTGGTGGTCGACTTTACTCTAAACACTCGTTCATTGATACTCTAAAACTTTGCATAACAGAAAACATTAGATCGTTTTATTAGTGGGACTTATCAATTACAGCTACTGTCCAGCTGTAGCTGTGAAAGAACAAGATAGGCAAGGCATTAAACCAAAGCAGTTCTTGCATATGTAATTCCATTCAAGCGCTTCAACAACCCTGCAGGAAAGAACAGACAGGAGGAGCATTGAATAACAGCAAAAATGGCATATATACAGGGTGGGGAAGCAAAATTTACAATATTTTGAGGCAGGGATTGAAAGACAGTGTATGACCAATTAGTTTATTGAAAGTCATGAGAATTTATTTGCCACAAGAAAATGTACATAATAGAAAATGTTTTTATTCTATGTGTCCTCCTTCTTTCTCAATAACTGCCTTCACACGCTTCCTGAAACTTGTGCAAGTGTTCCTCAAATATTCGGGAGACAACTTCTCCCATTCTTCTTTAATAGTATCTTCCAGACTTTCTCGTAATAGTTTTGCTCATAGTCATTCTCTTCTTTACATTATAAACAGTCTTTATGGACACTCCAACTATTTTTGAAATCTCCTTTGGTGTGACGAGTGCATTCAGTAAATCACACACTCTTTGACGTTTGCTTTCCTGATTACTCATATGGGCAAAAGTTTCTGAAAAGGTATGGATAATAGTGTTAGGTATGATTATGATATCAATATATGTTTGGTTTCAAAACAATTGACACAGTGCCTGCTGAGAAAAAAACAACTAAATGTTCATTGTAAATTTTGCTTCTCCACCCTGTACATATAAACACTTCAACACACACATACCAACACACGCAGAGAGAGGCGTTAAACCAAATAGAAATGGTTAACATAATTATATGCACATAAAAATGTACACAATTAAACACACCCACAGAGACAGTCACAGTTACTTGATGATACAATACTGCCATCAAGTGGAAATGAATGGAAATTACCTGTATTCACTCATTCACACACTTCTGTATTATTTTTATGTCATAAAATAAATGTTATGATTGCACTGTGTATTATGTTGTTTTACATGGTTGTGTAACAAGACAAAATTATTATAATTATTAATATAATTTAGTGACAGATTATTTGCCCCTCACTCGGTTTTTGTCCCTTCATTGAGCGACGGTTGAGAGACTGTGTGTGTGTTTTACTGGTGTTGTGTTGCCCAATATTTTATTGGCGCAGCTTTAGTCAGTGTGTGCGTACATAACATGATGTGAGTGGGTGCAAAACTGGGCCAGCTGCTCTGCAGGAGCCAAGAGACAGTGCTCAGCCCAAGAGCATGTCAAAAAGCCACAGATACAGTGAAACTCTGATAGAGAGAATCACGATATTAAAGAGAAACTCCGATAGGTGCGGCAGAGACCGAGGAGGGTCCTTTAACTCAGAAATGGACGACAGACTGTGAGCTGCTGTATGAGCGAATGCAGTACTCAGGAAACGCAAAGCAAAAATGACAACCAATCACTCACGGAATAGAGGAGGCTGTAGTCTGCCCACCCAATTGCAAATAAGAGACAATAGTAGTGTAGTCTGTTGTATTTTTCTATTGGATAAACGTTTTCCGTTTAACTTTTAAGACGGACATTTGGGTGGGCTGAGCCCACCCCTGCCATGCCTACTGCCGGCCTCCTTAGACTGGCGGATGCACGAACCTCCGCTTCCCACTAGGGATGTAATGATAACTGGTATAATGATAAACCGCAGTAAAATTTCCGATGGTTAGTATTACCGTTTAAATTGTAATTATTATGATAACCGTGTTCGATTACCGCACCTAGAACATTTCCTGAGTTTGTAATGTTTGGCCTCTGAAAACATGGCGGAAAGCACCTGCACGGACAGAGCTCCAAAGATATGGGGATGGGGGCTCCCGCACGGACCCGGCCCATCCGACTACGGGTCCGTCGGAGCACGCACGCACGCACGCACGGGCCCAATCCGTCCGACTGCGGGTTGGTCCAAACAAGCACGCACACGGACTCAGTCCGTTCTAGCAAGCGAGCTGATAGTCCCCGTCCGCGCTAGCGTTAAACCCTCCCCGGCCCCCATTGATTCAGATCCTCACCCACAGAGAAACCGTCTGAATATAGATACTCAGGACAAACTCATGTCAGTTCAAATGAGCCCAAATGAGTGAACTTCAACTGTACAAAGACACATGAAAAACCAAAGGAGAGGAGGCTTTATGAACTGAAGGACATTCAACAGTAAATCCACTGACTGACCTCCAGAGGAACTGGACCATATGGCACTGTAGCAGGGACGTGCACAGGTAGACCCGAGGTGTCCCTCAAGACCTGCCCCTCTGGCCTCGGTGCCCTTCCGGTGATCGTTTTTTTTTTTTTTTTTTAAATGTAATCATTTCTTTTTTTTCCTTATTCAAAGAAGACAATATAGTCCGCATCGACATGACATTATAATCATATTTTAATATTAAGTTAAATCCAAATAATTCCCAGTGCCTTCTGTCCTTCCCTGAGTCCTCCTCCTCTCACTGCCTCTCTCTCCGGCTCCGTGTTCGACTAATGCGGTCGGAGCTCCGCTGTTGCTGATCACACATTGCATGGCCTCGACTTTTTGTAAGAGACAATCTGGCAAGAATAGCAGTACCTTTGTCTTACAACTGTTTAAGCAAATCTTTGTCCTGTTCCCCACAAGTTTGGCTGGTTAGTGTAGTAGCCCAATACTAGCGTGTGTCGGATGATTAGCTGTGGCAAGCGGAGAGATCACAGAGGTCACAGAGAGGTCACGGCCCATGGCCCGGTGACGCTAATTCAGTGCATTTGATAATGTGAGGAGAGATGGAGGGACGAACCAGCGAACTGACGAAAATCCTCTGCTACTTATTTGCGTGAAAAGTTGTGAGTACCCGGTATATTTCCAGAGTCACAAATCTATAATAGGCTATTAATCCAAACTGTGTAAAAGTGCGTGTTGTTGTGGTGTCAAGCTGAACAGAGGCAGTGGAGTTTGTGGGGAGTCGACAAGAGGAGCAGATCAGGGGTGAGCACCCAGACACTAGGCTTCATGTTACATTCGCATTGATTAGAGTATGACACACAATATTAAAATTAAATCAAATCCCCTTTTCTGGAAATTATTGGGATGTGAAGTTTCAGATTATTAGATTATTGTCAAAGTCGTTGTTGGTCATTATAAGTTACACAAGCATGAAAAAAAATCTGTATGTCTACAACACAGGTGTCCAACACGTGGCCCGGGGACCAAATCCGGCCCGCCAAAGGGTTCAATCCAGCCCCTGGGATGAATTTGTGAAATGCAAAAATTACACTGAAGATATTAATAATCAAGGATGTTAAAATCATTTTAGGTCATTTCAGTCTAAAGTGGATCAGACCAGTAAAATGCTATCATAATAACCTATAAATAATGAAAACTGTAAATTTGTCTCTTTGTTTTAGCGTAAAAAAAGTCAAATTACACAAAAATGTTTATATTTACAGACAAGCTTTTTACAAAACATGTGAATATCTAAAATGTCTTAAGAGAAGTATGTGGAATTTTAATAATATCCTCCCTGTTAATTAATGTTTGGTGTATTTGTAGATCCACTGTGATCTCTAAGTTGTGATTAACTTGTATAAATGATAAACTGAGGTGTAATATTGTTAACATTGCACTTACTTTACTAACAAGTTTTCAGGTTGTTCATATTTGTTCATGTTATGTTCAAGTACAATTCGTAGATGTAAACATTTTCATTACAGAATTTACTTTTTTCACTCAAAAGTTCTTATCCTATTATTTATATTATTTTACTGGCCCGGCCCACTTTATATCATATTAAGCATATGTGGCCCCTGAACTAAAATGAGTTTGACACCCCTGGTCTACAATGTTCACTGTAGTGCGCAATTTGATGTTTCTTATTCATCAGTTGCTGCAAAATGCCAAGAAAGGAAAGAGTAAAGAAACAGAGGGAAAGAGACTTGCAGCAGGCAGCCCAGAGTACCAGCTCTCTTCTGTCCTGGATCAAGCCAAATGTCAGTCCTTATGCGCGGTTGTGTCAAGTGTGCAGTCCTAGATTGGTTAAATGATATTGGTTTGTTCAGGTTGATAGAGGTTGTTCAGTAAATTAGTGATTGTCATGGTTTTGTGACTCAGTTTTGGCTTTGTAGATTTTTACATGGTTGGGTGGTTCATAATCCTCCTCACGTCATTTTTTTGCTCCTGGACTCTTAAGGCCTATGCTCATTGTACTTTACAAGTAGAATGTTTTTTGTTTGTTTTTTTCTAGTTATTTGGTGTGAAAAGTGTAAGGCCATTGCAGTAGCAGTACATTGTTTTGTAGAATGCTAACATATGTGTAATACTGAATAAACAGTGATGGCAAGTTATTGTGGACCAATATTTATGAAAACGCTGCAGATCAGGATTTTCGGACTCTGGAGAGGGGTGCCCTTTTTCGTTGGCTGAGGACCTGCCCCTCTAAATGTCTGTGCACGCCACTGACTGTAGGGATTGGTCTGTCACTGACCAGGAGTGAACCACTGACCAGTCTGGATCAGATCAGCCTAACATGTTTTAAATCCTCATTCTCTCAGAATATTTGCATTTGTTCATGAAACAGTTCAGGAAAACATGACTGTGTTTCACTTTCTGTTTGTGTGTGTACAATAGTGGATATGTGTGACACTGTGAATGATTTGATATGGAAAATGTTCAAACAAACTCCACTATGACCCGTCCATCTACTTTTTTTTTTTTTTTTTCACACTCAAAAACACCTCAGGAATCAATAGGAGAACTGATAAGGAATTAGACTGATAAGCAGAACTGATAATGGCATTGATTTTGATCAAATCCTATCAGTTCCCACCCCTGGTGCAGATATCTCTTGTGTTCATAAGGTGCCAGCTTTAATGCACATTTGTATGTTTGTTGTTTACATGTTATTACTTGAATGTTTCTGCAACAGAAAGTACATTGTGCATGTTACTTTATTAGTTTTTTGTTTTTTTTTTTTTCAAAATACAACTTGGTTATATTATTTCAGTGTGTGTATTAGTACTTTTTGAACATTTTGAACACATTTCAAAAATACCGCGATAATAATGATAACCGTGATATGAAATTTTTGTATTGTTACATCCCTACTTCCCACAATGCACGTTGCAACAAATTTCCAAAGATGGTCGAGTTACCTACCGGCTCTGTAAACACATGGACTGTTTATGGTGGAGTACACTTCGAAATTGCTCACAATGAGGGAAGAGATTCAGGTGAGTTATCACAGAAAGACTTATGGATTTGTGATATTTTGGCTATGACTGGGGATTTACAGATTTGATGAAAAATTGGTGAGGAAAGTCTCCCGCACCTTTAACCCATTGTGACTCTTTTCTTCCTCCTTTCTTCCATAGAACCCGAAGCCTAAGATTTCTAATTTCACTGAGCTTGATTCTTTTAGGAAGATGAGGAATATCTCCAACTAGTTTGTTTTTCTTTTATTGATGCATAAAATGTATTAATACAACTTAGTAGCTCTCACATCACAGTACTACTAATTCCTTCCATTTGCTGTTGTCAGTTTTATAGTGCATGATTATGGGGAAGTAATGTAGGATTTCTTCTCATCCATTCATTTAGTGAAGTTGATGACAAACAAGAAGAAAACTCCAGGGCACTCTCTTTAAGCATTAAAATGCCTTTATTCTCATGGCATGGTCATATAGAGACCTTAAAAAACACTTCAATGTTTTGGCTTCAAGTCTTCATCAGGAAGTCAAACAAAACAGATGCCTGAAAAAATTTAGGTTCTTTTAAAGTAGGTCCTGACCAATAGGAACCTGACATCTGGGCATAAAGGTAACAGTCTACAGGAGTGTTAACATGTAAAATGGCTAGTAGATGGTGTCATTACAGCTCAAAAGGACATACCAAAAAAAACCCCTCACCTATGGAGATATTTACAAATATATACATGACCAAGATAAATACAGAATAGTGCAAACGTGTTGAAGTGTTTTTTAAAGTCTATATATGAGCATGCCATGAGAATAAAGGCATTTTAATGCTTAAAGAGAGTGACTTGGAGTTTTCTTCCTGTTTGTCATCTACTTTATGAATCCCTTTTTCCAAAGAGCACCTTGAACAAACTTTTTTGGGTCCTAGATGCATTCCTATCCATGATTTTTTTTTTATTTAGTAAAGTTGATTAGAAACTGCAGACCTCAACTGTATAACATAAAATCAGCCATGTCCAATATGAACAGGTCATGCTCTGTAAGATATTTCAGCGTAGACTGACAGACATCTGCTGAGGTTAATTTTTTTAAAAGTCCAAACGATATGTTCTTTGATGAAGTTGGTATTTATTCTTAAATGATTAAATTGAGTTATTCGGTATTTGACAAAATGGAAGCCACAGTGACAAAGTCCTATTAGGCCTAATTTGACTTCATCTTCTCTGTCCATTCAGGCTACACAATTTTAAAAAAGCATTTCTGAGCCACAGCTCCCGTAAGTAGTTTATATGAACATGATGTTGTGCTGTTTCCTGAATCCTTAATATTGCATTTCAACTGAAATTTCTCTGTTCATTACATTTTGTAATATCCTGAGGGTTAACATCATCATCCCACCACACACACATTAAACTGGTTGTCCACATTTAAAAATAGACATTTTTGGTCAAAATTGTGCAGACCCACACTATGCATTCACAATCCAAAATGAGGTACAAAAATCATCTGAATGTCTTAACAATCACACACTTGCAAACAAAGGCTCTGATTGGTTACACAGATACTTTCTTTTCTTGCACAGGATGCTAATGTTTCTTAAGGCGGAGTTATTTTCCATCGTGGATGCAAATCTCTAGCACTTCACATCCTCTAACATAAATACATCAGCAAATGGAATTTTCACAAATGCACAGTATTATAATAAAAACCATAGGAATTAACAGAAAAATGACGCATGGATGACCACTTAACAAAACTCTGCTATGGAAGTCTCAGGTGGTCAATAAATAGGGCCTTTTTTGCGTCCTGCTGGACCAGTCCTCATCTGGTTGCAGTCTCTTTGCCTGTAGTGAACAGTACTGTTATGCATGTGTTCAGCTTTTTCTATGTGCAGTCTTCCTCAGTTGTCAGCAGCAGTGACGGTGGTGGGGGTCTGGGTTTCGGCGTTAGAATCTGAGGGGGTTTCTTTACTGCTGGTCTCTGCCAAGAGCTCCTGCATGGAGTCTGTCACCTGCTGCACTGCTGCACTGTCTTCTGAAACACACACAGTCACAACATTGAGTTTGTTACCTGTAATCTCAAAGGCACAGATTGAGCTTTTACATGTGCTTTGCAGAGAAATGCCATAATGACGCAGACTGCAGAGGCAGAAGGTATATTGGAAGCATTCATGGATGACAAATGGAGAAATTACATTAAATTAGAGAAGGAGAGTAGCCCTTATGAGTTTTGCCATTTTTGAATACTTTGGATTTTACCTTTATATTTTTCATTAAAAAACTGATTGCCTTGCCTTGCTTGGTATCTGTGAGTCTTTACAGTTATTTTTTTTCATTTGACATGCTGTAACATGAAATCCAAATACAAAAAAAGTTACATTCTTTACTTTTTTCATCAGAACATGTAAATTGAAAACTTCAGAAAAATAATTACAAATGTAGCAAATAACATAAGCAACTATAGTCAAGGAAAAAAATATTAAACCACCCTTTTTTCCTTCAATTTCTTGTTCGTTTTAATGGCTGGCACAACTAAAGGTACATTTGTTTGGACAAATACAATGATGATAACAAAAATAGCTCATAATAGTTTAATTTAAGAGCTGATATCTAGCCATTTTCTGTGGTTTTCTTGATAATAACTAACATCTTACATCAATAGTTATGGCATTGTAGTGCCAAAAACAGTGATTTTAGGCATTCCATGTTTTTTTTTTGTCTGTCACATGATACACACAGGACTTAGTACTTGATTGCATAGCCATTTTTTGATGACTTTTGATGGTCTAATAATTTTTTTCTGTGACTGTATTTACATGGAAATGCAGGGAATGCCTAAGTTGTTTTTAAGAAAACTATATACAACTATTTACACAACAGTCTGGTGTCAGAGTATACCACAAACTTGATCAATGAACCATTTTTACAACGCAGAAAACTATGTACAACTATTTGTAACAACAATCAGGTGTCAAAAGATGCCACATCTAACTGGTTGATCTAGTTCAGTTTTCCATCAAACACAGTGGCTTGTTTTTTTTTTTTCTTTTCATGAAAGCATTTCCCTTATGGAGGCCCATTTTTGCAGTCTCTTCCTGCACCAAACACACACCAGATGTGATGACAATATTGCCAAGAATTATGTTTTTATTGAGTATAAGTATAGTTTTACTTAGCCTTTCAACACAACTGACTTCACTTTATTACTTTGACATCTGCACTTTCCACACAAGTTGAAAGGAAGACTCAGTGAAGCTCTGTCTGCTGATACAGGGTGCTTGCTCTTTATCCAAAATAATATTCCAGACTTTTTCAAATCTGCTATTTTTTTCCCCAAGATCTTGACTTTATGTACTTTTATACATGTGTGCCTACTTTTTTGGTTGAGATTGTACCTGTTGTGTGTAGTAGAAAAGTTAATTTTAATGAATGTATGAATGAATGTGACATGGTGGTGCAATGGTTAGCAATGTTGCCTCACTGCAAGAAGGTCCTGGGTTCGAGTCCCTGGGGAGTGAATGTGATTTGTTGTTTGTCTCTATATGTCAGCCCTGCGATCAACTGGCGACATGTCCATAGGTAGCTAGTGTAAGCTCCAGCATCCTCACAACCCTCCCATGGATAAACTGACAGTAACGTTTTCAAAACATATCAAAATCACAAAAGTGCATGGATATCACACAAAGAAGTTTCACTAGAGCACAGCCAGAAGTATAAAAGCATGAATTTATAAATGGATGAATGTCATGTCTTCTCATGGAGCGTGTGGAGGTTTGCTTCCCACAACTGAAATGTTTATTTCCTGGATTCAGACACATGACGAATGATGACCTCCTCAAGTTGAAAAGGTATGCTACACAACCTTTGATTGGATATCATTCTGGTACCAACCGCTTAGCAAAATCATATTACATTTTTTATATGCTTTGCTCATTTTATCTTACAAGATTATATGCCTTTGAGTATACTCTAAAATTTGACTATGAGAAAAACTTTTTTCCATACTATATTAAGACCGTCATGCAAAATTTCATACTTTTCAAGGTCTGGAAAACAGCGCTTCAAAATTCCATACTTTTTAAGACTTTCAAGACCTGCACAATATGGAAGCCCTAAAAGGATATGCCTTCAAACATTTTTTTCTATTCTTTTAATGAGATAACCAGATAATTTTAATGAGATAAGGAGAAAACAACTATTGTTTTAATGAGATAAGCAGATTATTTTGATGAGATAAGAAATAAACACCCATTGTTTTAATGAGGTAACCAGATCATTTTAATGAGATAAAGAGAAAACAACTATTCTTTTAATGAGATAACCAGATGAATTTAATGAGATAATGAGAAAACAATTACTGTTTTAATGAGATAATTCCATCAAACACTGAGTGCTATTGCACAGGAGCATCACAGTTGTGTCAGGTAAGCTGCTGCAGGAGCAAGAGTAGGAGATTGTTTTCATCTACTCCTGTGTCATGCATCCTAAATGCATAAAATTAGGAGAGGACACACAAAAATATGAAAAAATGAGTCCGAGGGGACGCAAAGATAAAACTAAATTTATGATAGTTTTTTCCTCACAAGCGGTCAATAAAAATGTCTGTTTGCATTTTCCTATGAGTTAGCCATTTAGTACGTGGTTAGTAGCGCGGTCCATGCGTACCTCCGTCCCATACATTTCTGTCAAATTTCACTCAGTATGCACAGTCTGTAATACTGTGTTGTGAATTTGACGATCTGTGGAGTGAACACTGGTGAAAAGATGCCTCTGAAAAAGAAACTAAAATAAGTAAAACTAGAAAAGCACTTGGAGAGCACAGACCTACGCCAAGACCGATCAGTCGCCCAAATCTCATTCTGTAGGCACATCTGGGTATTAATAGTGTAGGGGAGACCAGGGACAGTTGTAACATGGGTGAGCAGTAACTCTTGCAATTGCTCCCATCAGGAACAACAACTTAGGACTCACCTAATTCACTCTGCACATGCTCAGTTTAGTCCTTAGTCCACATGAGAAGTTGTAGTGCTGTGAGGTAGACACATCAAAATTTGTGAGGGAAAAAATAATTTTGTGGTAAGTAACATTTTTTGGTCTAATTATTTTTGTGATTGCATAGCTTGCTTTGTAGTTGGACTCATTAAAGGTAGGTGTTGCTTACATTTCAAAGAATGATTTACCAAACAATTTTTGTGTCACTACTCATAAAATATAGACTCACATCTTTTTCAAAAGTTTGCTCTCCCCAGCATAAAAACTACCACATCTACAACCCGTGGTTCCCCATGGGTCACATACTAGTCTAATAAAAGACTATTATACAGCATTTTAAAGTTGTGTAAATTATCTTTGTGAGATAAACAATGATGTATGCATCTGTTAATCCACCTGTCCATAATTATCTACTATAAGATTATTATATCCTGTGTAGATCAATGTTCTTCTTTCATATATTGGCCAATATCGTGTATCGGCCAATATACTGGATATCGGCTTTTTTTTTAGCCCCCACTATTGGTATCGGCCCAAAAAATCCCATATTGGTCCGGCTCTAATGGCAAGTGATGAGTCCTACACCGGTGCTTATATCGGGCCCAGTCTCCGCACCTGGGACTGGGCTGCAGTGTTTTCTCCTGGGGCTGGACCCCGAAAACATTACTTGGTGATATGTTTGCCTACCTCATTAAGCAGAACTCGCATACCTTCAATGATACAGTAAGCTGTAGCAAATTGCATTTCAGGTCATTGGCGGGTAGTCTGTGGATTTGACAACTTTGGCATCAGGCTTTATTGCACAGAACCAGCGATATGCCGTCAGCAGTTCACACGACTTGGCACCACTGTTTTGGTTCTCGAAAATTCCTGATTAACTTTTATAACAAAGTTTAATTTTTAACATGATACGCAGTAGTTGACACTGCCTGAAAGCCTAAATCCACAAAAATGGCTTACCTGCATGAATATGCACCAGTCTTCTCCTAGTCCTGTTACTCCTGCTGCAGCTTACCTGACACCATTGTGATGCACATGCGCAATAGCACTCAGTGTTGGAATTATCTCGTTACCTCATTAAAATTATCTGGTTATCTCATTAAAACAATAGAAAAAATGTTTGAAGGCATGTCCTTTTAGGGCTTCGGTAGTGCAAGCACATCATCATAAATCATCTTAAATCGGTTTTTGATTTGGACACCAGGGTGCGTCCAGGGACTCTGAAGGGTTTGTGGGTGTGTTAGGGGTGTGTGATATGACAATATTAGATCGTAAAGGACTATCTGACAAAGCAGAGAGATCATGGAATCAGGGCGTTTTATACGGAAGAGCATTTCATGCTGCACATACCCCACAATGAATATGCGCAGTGAAAATGAAACTTAAAATGGCAGGGCAAGTCCATTATAACTTTAGACTTGGCCCCCACAGTCGGGCATATTTGACACCGTGGATGTCCACGAATATCAACCGGTTTTTGAATGTGAAATTGGTACGCTCAACTATGAAACCTCGAACGTCTGTGGTCAGTGTGCACAGAGTCAGGGCTGCTCACGGTACCCACACAATCGAGGCACACGTCAGCTGGGATGCATGTGGCTCCACCAAACTTTTCAGATTTGATTACTATTAGTGGGTGTAAGACCTAGACATTTACAATATATTTTTGTCTTTTCTGTGGTGAAGATGATCTCACTAAGTTTTGATTTACATAATTTGCGCAATGACTGAAAAAACAATTGTTACGCACAACCGTGGGTCAGACAAAGAGGAGGAGGCTGGCGTGTTACTGAAGGAATTCAGAATAATGACTACAAGAATCGATAGTCTAGAAAAACAGCTTAATAGCAAAGTGGATGGACTTTATAACTCACTGGAGAAGATTTTGAAAGGTGAGTTCAAAAAGTGTATCAAAGAAATTCAGGACAACATTCACATGGAAATTGGTGCCCTTAAAACTTGACTGGATCAGTTGGAGGAAAAGTTAAAGACGCATCATGACCGCCCCGCAAATAAATTTGATCCTGATGTCCCCATTGTGGTCATGGGCTTGCCTTATGATGAGAATGAGGATCTGACAGATAAGATCAGAGAGGTGGTTGAGGATTACTGTGCTTGTGACCAAACGGTGACATTGGTAGCGCTGGAGAGGCTATGCGCAAGAGGCCCAGGCCCCGGTGTGGTGAAAGTGGAGTTCACGTCTGTGAGAGAAAAGGTGGCCGTGCTTCGAGGAAAGGTTAACCTAAAGTCACAAGCCAAGTTTAAACGGATTTACATCAAATTGACAAAGTCACACACGGATCGTGTTACGGAGGACAATTTCAAGGTGCTTCTGCGGGATTTACCGAATGGAAAGGATTACTACGTGTTGGGGAATGGAAAACTTCTTAAATGCGGGGCACCTGAGCAAACACCTTCAGCTTCAGGTGACAGAGCATGGAGATGCTGAGGAGCTGCTACTGATCCAGTAAGATCTGATTCATCTTGTTTGTCTTTAGTGCATTGGAACGTGAATGGCTGGACATCTGCAAATTGTAAACTTAGGGGTTTAATGCTTCAGTCTCTCAACCCTGATATTATTTCTCTTAATGAGACACATCTGACTAGAAATGGGGTTGTGGAGTTAAGTGGTTACGGCTGGTTTGGAAATAACCGAAACAGACATATAAATGCGACAAAGGGCTCCGGTGGAGTTGGACTTTTGGTTAGAAGTGAACTCTTTGAACACTTTAAAATCAACGTGGTGGATAAGTCAGTGGATGGTATTATAGGAGTGCATTTTGAACACCGATACCTAAAGTTTAATTTTGTGGTGTTCTCATGTTATCTTTCCCCCGAGGGCTCCATCCGAGGGAGAGACTGTGAGACTTTTTTTGCGTGTCTGTTAGCACAGATTTATCGTCTCGACGTAGATGCAATTTATGTTTGTGGCGACTTTAACAGTTGCATTGGTGACAAAGAAGACTGTATAGGGGACATAGACAATGTTCCACCAAGAGTGGCTTTGGATTGTATTTGTAATAGTCATGGTGACTCATTTCTTGAGTTTTTAAGAGACTCTAAATGCTGTGTTTTGAACAGCAGGTTTAATGAGAACGAGGATAATTTTACTAGTATTTCAGTTAGAGGCTGCACAGTGGTGGATTATGTTGCAACTCCCCATAGCTGCCTAGAATCCTGTCTTGAGTTTAAAGTTATCACTGCCACTGACCTCATGTACCAAAACGCAGCTGTATGTCTTTCCCTTATTGGAGATAGAAGTCATTTACCTGATCATTCTTTATTATTTTTTACTTTTAAAGTGGGCATCCAAATGGCTGAAGAACATATGCCAAAATGTTATCCCAAAAGGAGGCAGAGGCTTCTCCCTGAAAATTTCCTACTATCTATTAATTGCCAGTCCACAGTCCTGGAGCTAACAGATAAATTAGCGATGTCCCAACATTCTCAAGATGATATTGATAAATGGTACAATGAATTTTGTAAGTTTCTGACTGTCGAAATGAATAAGCCCCAAAATACAATAAATAAAGAATATTTCTATCATTCAGAAACAACCTCAAAGCCTTTTTGGAATGCCCATCTTCAAAAGCTATGGATTGATCGTAAAGTAGCTGAAAAAATGTTCCTAAAATGCAAAGATCCTTTATATAAACCGGACTTAAGAGAAAACTATAAACACAAGCAACTTCTATTTGATAAACATATAAGGATTTACAAAAGAAGATTTTTGAAAGGTCAAGCATTAAAACTTGATTACTTACAAACAAAAAATCCTCAGATGTTTTGGAAAGAAATAAACAAATTAGGTCCACAAAGAGCTAATAAAATCCCATTGGAAGTAATCCTAGATAATGGGGCAGTGGAAATGAGAAAAGAAGGGGTTATTAAAAAATGGGAACATGATTTTTCTAATTTGCTTTCAGGAGAATTACTGTCTTCAAATTTTGATTCCACCTTTTATGTATCCCTCAAGTTGAAGGAGGACTTAGAACTTAGAATGGATGTCTGCTTTCCGTTGAATATGTTTCTGAATTCAAATATTACATTAGATGAGGTAAAAGTTGCTCTGCATAAAGCTAAACTGAAAAAGGCAATGGGAATAGAAGAAATCCCGAATGAAGTGTTGAAATGTCCACAACTCTTGAATGTGCTTTTCTATGTATTCAATCAATGTTTTGAATATGGTATCGTCCCCTTAACATGGTATAAAACCATAATTAAACCCATTCCTAAATCAGTTAAGGATGATCCCAGAATACCACTCAACTACAGAGGAATTAGTCTTCTGAGCACAGTCTACAAAATTTACTCAAGTATTTTAAATGCTCGATTGACCAGTTATTTTGAAAAAATTTAATGTTTGGTGGATGAGCAAAATGGATTTAGAAAACATAGAGCATGTATTGATCATATTTATACTGTGGCAACAATTGTCAGGACCAGAATAATGGAAAGTGAATCCACTTTTGTTAGTTTCGTGGACTTCAAAAAGGCCTTTGGGTAAATAGAGACTTGCTGTATTTGAAGCTTCTTCAAGCTGGGGTTAATGGGAGATTCTTTAGAGCACTAAAATCCTG